>NC_064931.1:551563186-551863358 GCF_023897955.1 Schistocerca gregaria
TTAGCTCATGAACAACTACAAGTGAACATTTGTGTAGCCTCTGTTATACGTGAATGCAGTGAACATTTAATCAGTGTTATGTAAAAGTAAGATGAGAAAGGATGTTAGCAAAATACTTGTTCCAAAGCTACCACTGGATTATTGCTATACTGTCTGATATCAACAAGTCGGATTGCTTGCTTGTTTGATGCAATGACAAATAATGAACTGATAATTATATGAAAGTCTGTGTAAATGACTGGTCATCACTCCATGGTAGTTCAAATCAGAATAAATATGCCAATAAGGGAACATACAATGAGGCGAGAAACATCATGGGACCATTAATGCACATATACGGACGATGACTGTATGATATACACAAGCCGTAAAAGTACACTGCATTGGCAGAACCATCATTTGTATTCATGTGATTCATATGAACTGGTTTCTGATGTCATTATGGCCACACAATGGGAATCAACAGACGTTGAATACAGAATGGTAGTGGGAGCTAGCTGCAAGTGACATTCCATTTCAGAAATCATTAAGGAATTAAATATCCTGAGACCCAAAGTGCCAAGGGTGTGCCAAAAATACCAAATTACAAGCATTACCTTTCATCATGGAAAGTTCACTGCCCAACAGCCTTCACTTAATGACTGAGAGCAACAGAAGTTTTGTAGAGTTTTCAGTGATAGCAGACAAGCAAATCTGCCTGAAATGATGACAGAAATCAGTTTGGAATGTATGATGAACATATCTATTAAGACTGTGTGATGAAATTTGGCATTAATGGACTCTGGCAGCAGATGACTGACATGATAGCCTTTGCTTACAGCATGACATTGCATGAAGTGCCTCTCCTGGGCTTGTGACCATATTGGTAGGACCCTAGATGAGTGGAAAACTGTGGCCTGATCAGAGGAGTTCTCTTTTCAGTCAGTAAGAGATGATGGTAGGGTTTGAGTGTGGCACAGGCCCCATGAAGCCATGGACCCAAATTGTCAACAAGCCACTGTACAAGCTGGTGGTGGATGCATAATGGTGTGGCCTGTATTTACATGGAATGGACTGCATCCTCTGGTTCAACTGAACTGATAATTGACTGGAAATGGTAATGTTCAGCTACCTGGAGACCATTTACAACCATTCATGGAGTTCATGATCCCAAACACTGATGGAATAGTCACCAAGTCACAACTGTTCACCGTTTGTTTGAAGAACATATTTGACAGTTTGAGCAAACAATTTGGCTGCCCATACTACCCAACATCAACTCCATCAAAATATTTATGGGACATAATCGAGAGATCTGCTCATGCACAAAATGCTGCACTGGCAAGTCTTTCAGAATTATAGATGGCTATAGAGGCAGCAGGGGACTTCCAATGACTTGTTGAGTCCATGCCTTGTTGAGCTGCTGTAATAAGCTGCACAAAAGGAGGTCATGATATTGGGAGGTATTCCATGACTTTTGTCACTTCAACGTAAAATGCAGGGTGTTGTGACTGTTGCCTATTAACAAAGTTAGTTATTTAGTTAGTTAGCTTCAGGGATCATCTGTCCGATAAATCATAGTGATGTGGAACATACAAAACACAACATAATTTTTAAATATGGTTACATGGTGAACATTCATGAAGCATTGTTTTAATGCATACAGATGTGAGTTAGTAATTCCAATACATCACTTTTTACACATTATAGTAATAGAAATTCTTCTACAGAACAGAAGGAGTTGTCAGGGTGGAACTTTTTAGATTGTCCAGACAATTTTCTGTAAGAGACTATGAGTTTAAGGTGCTATTGAGGAAGAATAATCAAAAACAAAGTAATCATACAAAATGTTGCTAATAGTCTTGTAATTAGTGTAATTTGTGTAGCCAGAAAACAAATATTTTACCTACACATCAGAATAAGCATGAGGGCTTGTGGACTGCTGACTAAGGTGGCTCCTCTAAATCTATTCATTAAAATATTGGCTACTACTGGTGATAATGGTAGCCCATTACCACTCTGTCAGCCTGTCCATAGGATTTTCTATCAGACAGAAAGTATATCGATATAAGTACGAATTCAAAGATTTTAATCAGTAATGGTATGAACTTCTCTACTATGATGGTTAGAAAGTCTCTTAGAGGGAAACCATCTCAAAGCTCTGAAGCTGCTTTGTTAAATTTACCAAATTCCATACAATGAAGGTGCTGACTGTCACTGTCAAGTGTTTAGCTCGTATAATGGTGTGTCAATGTTGCTAATGATGGGGTCGAGTGACACCCTTTCTTTATGCACTTTAGATAATATGTGAAGTGTGGTCAATACAGTCACTTCTGGACAAAGTCTTTTCATGCTCTTGGAGTGTGGTCTGAACAAATAAGATGGTCTTCCTTTTCCTACATTTGATCGAATCACCTTCTATCTTTTTGTAAATACAATATGTAGGGAATACATGTGTGAAAATGGGAAGAATGCTGTGGAAATATAATATAAAGCACCTGTTTTACCCACCACCCAAGGTGAAAGCACTGTTGGGGTCTACTAGGTTGTCCTAGGTTTCTGGAAACCAGAAGATTACATCTCTGCCATTGTGGAAAATTTACGTAGGCCAGATCATCTGGGCAGTACAGGAAAGGTGGGCTGAGGGTACACATTTCATATATAAAGGATGACTAACAATGTTATCTGTACCAGACCACAAGACTTCCAAAAGTTGTAAGTTGTGGCAACAGGCTAAGACATTGTGAAATTATGTCTTAAAGTAATTTGGAAAGATTTACACACTGAACTAAGGGGGACAAACTGAAGGTTTCAACTAAGTAAGGCTTTGGGTCCAGCCTTAAGTGTGCTAAATACCACTCAGTGAGAAGGTTCATTCATTCCATGTCAAATGAATATCTCAGACCACACCATATGACATGCCTCTTCCACTCTATTACTGTCTTGATGCTAGCTTGATGACATGGCCACTGAGGACTGGACTTGTTCCCCAGCAGTGCACTTATATTTACACATAACTGTAGCTGCACCTGGGGATTGTGGGTTTGGGATCAATAGGGAGGGACTATATACGATACCTCCCAGTAAAAGGCAATCAGTACTGCCTGTTGAAGGCAACAAGTCACCTTACCAAAATATCATACCATCTGGATGACAATACCCATTTCAATGCAAAGACAATTCAAAATCAAACACTTTATCTTTCATACATGCCTCATACATAGTGAACTTAAGTTACACTAATAATCAAATGAAACAACAAGTTTGGTGTTACCAGTCTCTGTTTAAGTATATCCACAATGTGTTTTGATAGTTTAAACCTCCATCATCAGATGGATTTACACGTTTTAGTATGACATGTGTGTTGTGTTACAGCTTTGGGGTAACTTGTGGCACTGTCTCCAGTGGTAACAGGCTTCTTTCTCTGTCATAATATATCACATGTAACCTGTTATAATTTGTAAATAACTAATAGGTGCATAGTAACTGTGCTAAATCCAGGCTGCACTGTAATACTACTGTGTAGCTACAGAAATCAAATAACTGGCACCCAAATGAAAAACATCAGTTTTTACTTTTATTTTGTGGCCTTGAACAAGCATACTGGTACATAAAAAAAATCTTTATAGTTAAAGACAGTGCAAATCATCATAACCATTACCAGTAAAATCTAAAATTATATAGTATTTTCAGCTCTTGTTAACATGATACTGTAGCAGGAAAAGCTAATGAAAGAAGGAATGAATAGCACCTGGTACTTCATAAAATGTTTGTAGGCTATTGGAAAGTGATAATTGTCACAGCAAGAATAGAATCTATGTACACCAGTTTGTTGTAGAATATATGGTGGAGCTTCCAATTGGTTACACTATGAGAGTGAAAAGTTCAATTGGACAATGGAACTCCATATCACCAAAACAACATTCTGTAGCTGTGGAAGATATCTTCATATCAGTAAATGGGATGTAGAAATGGTTAGTACACACAGATCTTATCTGAACCTCCTATGATTTTCGGATAAGTGTCTTGTCTGCTTCAGATCCAGAAGAACTGCAACAAAGGAACTGAGGAAGAGTGATTATGATAAGACCAAAATAATGTACAAAGGGTGTGCAGGTGTAAAAATAGTGAAGATTTATGTTGATGTCATAGAAACAGTTCACAAATCGGTATACCAATTACTGCTGAAAACAAAAAGCAAATGTACACTTAAAGAAATAAGCAGGAGGATGAAATGTACTTGCATTTCATTTGGAAAACAAAATGCAGTATTCAGAAGTAAATTCCAAATGTAGCTTAAACAGAAAGTCTACAACCAAGGTATGTAGCCAGCAGTAAATTACAGAAGTGAAACATGTCTGTTAAGTGCTCAGACTGTTCAAAAATTGATGTTTCCTAATGAGTAATGGAAAAACGTATGCTAAACATAATACAATGGTGGTGGTGGGGGAGGGGGGGGGGGGGGGGGAGTGGGAGGGGTGGAATGAAAATGGAAAAAAGAGTAGTTGAGAACATAATAGTGACTTACAAAATTGCAATGGAAATGGGATTGGCATATAGTTAAATGACAAAGTATGGACTAAAGAGATATTGTGTCAGACTCCATGCCGTATGAAAAGACCTAAGGGATGACAATGAGAGAGTGATGGCATAAGACAACAAGTGAGATAAACTCTGATATGAGATTGTAAAGTATGGAAGAGACTGGAAAAGGCCGACATCCAGGAGTGAAAGGTTAATAGCTGATGAAGACAATAAGACATTCCACTGTACCTTTTGGAATATTTTCCAATGATTACAATTCCCCCTCACTGTTCTGGAATAACTACAAAATATCATGATATTTTCTTTTACAAATAAAAAATAATAACTAGAAATATAGCATCAAGAAGTAATAGCTGCAAGTTAACATACTACAGTTTGGAAGGAAGGGAAATGAAGTTGGAACGCATATCTTATGTCTATGGAATCTTAGTGTATCCCAAATGGAATTTGGCCAGATTAATTTTCTTATAAATTTCCTAGAGGAAACAGGAAGTTTCCTTAACAAAACAATAACAGTGTCAATCTGCTTTTGAATGTGGTCTTACAGTGATGTACACTTCAAAACAAATCAGTCAGATGACAGAAACACATGCCAAAAATTATAATGTTACAGTATTGTTAAGTCCTGAGTAGAATGCAAATAATGAAAGGAATGAAGGTAATAACTCACCACATAGTTGCATTGTTGAGCAGTCAATACAAATATAAATAAGACTGCAAAACTGTTGACCTTTTAGCCCATTTTCTTCTTCGGAGCTAACCTAGAACAAAGCACACACACACACACACACACACACACACACACACACACACACACACACACACACACAGAGAGAGAGAGAGAGAGAGAGAGAGAGAGAGAGAGATTTCTATATTGCCCTTCAGTCTTGTTTATTTGCCTATTGACCACTCATTACGTATTGGGTTGTTACTTTTACTCCTTCCATTCCTTATTTGTACATTCATACTGTGATTCATACCTGCTACTTGACTACTCAGTATTTACACAGTGCAATTTACAGAAAGATATGTAATATTTAAAATTTTTAAAGCCTTGGAAATTAGTTCTTTGACAGATTCTCATGGAATTAGCATGAAGCAGATTAGTGCAAACTGCTTCTACCATAATACAATAATTCCAATAGTATACAGTTTTACATTAGCTCATTTAACTTGGACAGAAAATTAATTATCAAGCTTAACATTATCCACATAGTAAATTTTTGTTATTAATTGAAATGCAGCTACTCTATAATCCTATACTACATTGCCATTCATGCAAAGCAATGAAAAAAACTAAAACCACCACTTACATCCAACTAACATAACACAGATAGTGAACATCTTCTCTGAATCTGTATTTGGTGCTACATTTCCAAATCCCACAGAAGTTAAACTGCTGAATGTGAAGTACAATGAAGTGATGTAGCGCGACTGTAACAGAGAGGCAAAGAAATTTTCAGTTGAATAATTGCTACAATACATTCTGAATTAATAAATAAATTTTTAGTGAGTTACAAGAACAATGTATTTAAATATCTTCAACATTTCGTGGCCCTGTCAGCAACTGTTTAAATATTAATTTTAAAAATGAACAGCTGCACCGTTTACCTAGAATTTACCTAGGTTTCAGTCGGGATAGCCCAACCTTCTTCAGAATAACAGTATGTATCATACATCCATAGTGGACATTGTAAAGCTAAAACTACAAATCCATAAATTATCGTCAAATTATTTATGGATTTGTAGTTTTAGCTTGACAATGTCCACTATGGACAAGTGATAGATACTGTTATTCTGAAGAAGGTTGGATTATCCCAATTGAAACCTAGTTATATTCTAGGTGAACGGAGTGACTGAGGCTGTTCATTGTTGAAATTAAAATTAACAATGTATTTGTGGAGTTGTTTCACCTTAACAATCAATTAGGCAACTGAATTCTTACTACACCCCAAAAGGAAAATTTGGTTTAGTAAACAACAAAATTACAAGGAGGCAGAATGGTTAGCTAGTGCTTATCTTCAAGAGGTGAAATCCAGTACTGCAAATAGATGCATTAACAAATGAAAAGTACCATTCTCAGCTGTTTGGAAAGGTAGGAACAAGGGGGGGAGGAGATCACTCAGACCACACTCAGAGAGCACACCTGTTGTGAGGTTGAGAGGAGACAATGACCTCTGGATATCCTGAGGGTAAGTGTTGGCCAGACATCCTTCCTAATCACCATAGTTCTAGTTCTCTGATATTTTCTTTCAGTTTTGACACGGTATTCAAATATAAAAGGAAGCTGGGCAGAATGGATTGGTATGTACACTGAATAACGATCAGTTATGTCTTATTTTGGTTGTAAGAAAGTGTTCATGATACATAAATGTTGTTTTATGATAAGAACATTTTCATTAGGAAATAAATACAATATTTTTGATCATATGTTGTTGAGCAATACAATATTTTGAGCATACAATTTATATTACACAAAGAATGTTAAACTTTAACATAACGGTTACATATTTGGTAACTGTGATTAGCTATCATGTCTAGATATACACTGCACAACAGGATTAAACGATCATTTTTCAGAATCCTGTAACTGTCTTCCATTGTGATGCATAATGTTGAAATCTGATCCAAAGGTGCCTGCTACTTTCCTCTGTAATGGTGAAAAGGCATGCTGCGCTATAACATCAAGGTGTTACAATGTGCGAAAATAAGGTGAGAGCTAAGAAGTTCATGTGACATGTAAAGTGTGTTAATTGGCACCAAATTTCACCACAGTTCTGACCAAAATCACCATGGACATGTGACAAGATGAAAAGGTCATTGTAGCCCCTCTTACCCACCTTTTAACCCTTTTTTTGATGTCTCTGCAATGGAGGTCAGAACTACAACACCCAGTGGCACCATAAACTTTCCTGGCATAGTAATTGGTGACATACATATTGAGTCTTCAGCCAGAACATAATGTCATCTCAACACAATATTTCTGTGGTCCACCTGGCTGCCATCTTCTGATGAATAAGCCGTCGCACTAACTCACTGGAACTGGAGTTCTGGCAAGATAATGTGATGGTTTACTCACCTGAAGCTCGCAGCCAGGTGGACTGTCAAAATAGTGTGTAAAGATGTGTTATGTTCCAGTTGGATATCTGATATGAATATCAACAACACCCAGTGTTGAAATCACATGGTTTTCTTACGAGTGCTCTGATGTACAGGGTGGAATCAATGGGGACCATTCAAAACCATTCAACAAAATTTCAGTGTGATCTGAAGCAGCAAAGGGTTCTTATGCTTTTTCAGTGTGCCTGTTTCATGCCCTCCTGTGGCATGATCACAGAACCCTGTACCTGTCTTCCCTTGTGATGCATAAGTTTAAAATTTGATCCAAAGGTGCCTGCTACCTCCCTCTGTAATGGTGAAATGGTGTACTGAGAATTCTAAAAATATGTCTTTACAGAGAAAACCTGTGAAGTACTCCTAAGCACCTGCAGACAGGCAACTGGCATTGGAGGTGTGTCACCTAGTCATCTACCTGCAGCTACTTACAGCTACTTTGTAAGTTTTCTCCGTGAACACACATTTTTAAAAGTCTCAACAAATATGTGTGGGTGCCACACAGGGTTAGAGAACTGGGGGTTTCGAGGGGGGAGAGAGGGTCTTAGAGGAACCCACTGCTAATTGACTCATGCTTGCACACATCTGCAGTCATGCCATAGGAGAGAGTGCAACAGGGGCACTAAAAAGACATAAGTACTCTTTGCTATTTCAGACCACATTTAAATTTTCTCAAAGTTTTTGAATGGTCCCTAGTGGTTCCAACCTGTACACCAAAGCAAGAATTGTGGCTGCACTGCACCCCAGAGTGGTGAGATCACGTCACTCAAAAGGGGTGAGATCACATTCAGTGGGGTCACTACACCATGATATCCTTAGAGAAAGATTGAAGCATCAGGGACATGCCAGCAGTATCAAAGATTGTCAAGAATGTCTTCCTGTTACTTGTCACACTGCACACTATCGTTTTCAACTGTGAAATGTGTGGGACTCAATACCCCAAGGGAAGGGGTGGTTTCACTGACACTCTTCATGCCAGCCCCTGAGGCCTTTTCATGTCATTTCTGAGTGGTGGTGTGTCCAAACTGTTTTTATTGGCCACTCATAAGAAAACTGCATGATTTCAGTGCTGGGCATTGTGGGTATATCCTTCATTCAGGAGGCATCAAAATAAGGGGTGAAATGTGGGTAAGAGTGGCTGTGACAAGCTCCCTGTTGTATGACACATTCATGGTGGCATTGTGTAGAATTGTGGTGAAATCTGGTGCCAATGTGATATCATTAACCCACCTTACACGTCACATGAACATCTGAGCTCTTGCCATTTTCTGAAATTTGCTGTTTGAAGCACTGTCAAGTTTGAGGGTGATGTTGCAGGGCTTTTGCACCGTTATAGAGAATGATTGTAGGCACCTTTGACCGAAATTTCAAACTTAAGCATCACAATGGAAGACAGTTACAGGGTTCTGAAATAGTGATCCTTTAATTCTGTTGCACACTGTATATACATTCCATGTTGTTCACAAGTGTCAGCTCATGCTCATGATTATAATGTTGTTTGTGAAACTGTATCCTCTAAAACGCTGATTTAGTCCTTTCCTGATAAATCATGAAGAATCACTAGTAGTGTTTGCAAAACACAAATACTTTTCATAATATGTATGAAAAATTATAAAACTGTGTTGTTCAATTTTATTACAATATATGTGGCATTGTGACAAAAGTGAGAATTTACAAGAATCACTACAATAAAATGTTCTGTATCCAAACAGGTGCAGCAGCATCTGCAGGATAGCATAAAAAATGTGAATGAACTTATTACTAGTTCCAACATTCACAGGTATCACTTGACACATCATAACACATGGTTTCAGTGGTGCATTTATCCAACAAATGTGCTGCAATCCACGATACAATTTCTGACTAGAGAGAGCATCTTGTACAACAGGATTTACAGAAGGATGGTGAATGTAGAAACTTGTGTTTTCTGGCATTCTAATATCTGTTGGTGAGCATTAAAAGACTGATATTTAGGCAGATTGCAGGTTAATTGTTCATACATAAGCATTTGATCCATATGTATTAACCTGGAGTATGGATATCAGAACAAATGCATTCTGCAAATGTTGAGCACAGAACAAAAGGTACTGCTTATATAAAGTATGATGATGGGACTTGTTGATTTACTTGGGAAGCTATACCAACTTCCACAGTGTATGTGACAACTGAAGAAATAAATACAGTTTTTGTTTACTGTATCATCATCATGTGTTTTCAATAATGGTGACAAAAGGTAACAACTATATTAGAAATAAGACAGCATGTATATCGTGAACATTTTAAATTCCAGCATGAAATTCTTTTACTGGCTCTCAATTGTTTTATGGGTTTGACATCTTCAGGGTAAATAACTTATGAGAATACAGCCAGGTGACGTCTCCAACCAAGAAACACACACACACACACACACACACACACACACACACACACACACACACACACACACACACAGACACACACATATTGCATTTGTACTTCAAAAAATACAGGGCTTTTGCCTGTCAAAATATTGGTGCTTGTCGAAGACATTACCTGGGTCCATTCCTATAAGTTACATTGTGGAAGAAACTTGAGGTTCACATTGTTCACCTCCATGGGGAGGAAATGTATTGTTGCTTGCTGAAGTCTGATAAACTTTGTATAAAAAGAGTTAGATTGCAATGTGCAATTTCATTTTTGATACAGTGTCAAGGCCATTATGTTCCAATATCTGTGAAAGTTATGCATCACATTCTTCTCTTGGCACTAACTGCATCATGCAATGAGATGGTATCACAATTACTAGTGAAAAAGTTCAATATATTTGCTCACCATTGTATTTTGTCTCTAAGAAATTATTTTTACTTCATTTGATGATTACTTTGATATTTTCAGCATTTTATTAGGATTAGCTGAATGGTGAACCTTGGGCACAGTCTGACTGGGAATATTGTTCATTCAGTGTCTGGTATGTGCCATGAAAGGGTAGTTTTTAGCTTCATCTCAGACCGTAACAATTTTTCAGCTAAGTTAGTCAACATTGAAGCCATTTTTCACCAGAATGCTTATAGTGAAAGACAGATCAGATCTGCATTGCACAACTGACCAACCATGACTCCATGGCATCTAAGTCTATGGCCTTTTGTCTTATGCAGGTAAGATTTCCAAAGGATTGCTCATATTAGCTGGAGATATGATGTGAAGTGTGTGTCTCAAGCACCAACTAAGGTTAGAACTTTTTTTAGCAAGTAAGTGATGATATTGGATTGTGTAAGGTGAGTGTCTACCACATTCTATGCAGTCATGACATGTCACACATGATCAGACTATTTGGACCATGGAAGATCAGTGTATGAAGCATAAACTTCACACACTTTTACAGTAGCCAACAAATCTCCTATTGCAGAAGGCTGCCTTTGTACTGGTCAACCTATGGAGTATAATGACACAAGATATCCTGGCATGCACTTTTAGCTATTTGAATAGTGTTAAGATTAAATCAGCAAGTGTCCTTACAAATTACAGACCAATATTCTTAACAATGGTTTGCTGCAGAATTTTTGAAGATATTCTCAGTTTGAATATAATTCATTTCCTTAAGAGCAAAAGCTTCTGTCCACTACTCAATACAGTTTTAGAAAGTCTCACTTGTGTAAAATTCGGCTTGCCCTTTTCTCACTCAATAGCTTGCAAAACACAGATGTAGCACAACAGACTGATTATATTCCTAGATTTCTGAAGAGCATTTGACACAGTGGCCCACTGCAGACTGTCGATGAAGGTAACAGCATACAAATTAGGTTCCCATATATGTGGATGGCTTGAAGGTTTCTTAATTAACAGTACCCAGTGCATTGTCCATGATGGTGAGTGTTCATCCAAGACAAGGGCATCATCAACTGTGACCCAAGGCAGTGTGATGGAACCACTATTATTCTCTACATACATAAATGATCTGACGGACAGGGGGAGCAGTAATCGGTGGTTGTTTGCTGATGATGCTCCAGTGTACTGGAAGTTGTGATTGTTGAGTGACTGTAGGAAGATACAAGATGATTTACACAAAATTTCTAGCTGGTCAAGGCATCAACATGAGCTCACTACCATTCTACCCAAGCCAGTGTGGCATGATTTTGGACTTGTGACATATACAGTTATCCAGCTGGAAGATGCCATCAACATTAGGAAGGACATCAATCAACAAGGGATGCAAGTAATCCATAACAATGTTCATATTTTCCATAGCTGTTGTGGTGTCTCTGATTACTACCACAGGGCTCAAGGAAGCATAGGTGAATGCCCCCAGGCCTATAGTATGATGCTGCCCTCACCAGCCTGCATTCGTGGCATGGTAAATGTTTTGAGCTGAAATTCATCTCAATTATGGCACATTTATTCATGACCTGTGATGCTGTGTAACAAGAAACATGATTCATCAAACCAAGGGCAATGTAACTCCACTGATATAGAGTCCAGTCTCGATAATCTTATGTCCCTTGCAATTGCAACTGACCATGTTGTAGAGTTGACATGGGAACATGCAGGGGTTGTCTGATTGAGCATGTGCATTCTGAATAATGTGTGTCTACACCATCCTTTTACACTGACATCAGATATTCCACAGCTCACTTGCAGACTGGGCAAACCTCTGATCTCTCTACATTCTATGATGAGATAGGGAAGTCCTACACCTTGTCACCTACTCATGATTTCACCATTCTTCAACCAATTTCCCTAGATGCTCATGACTACAAGGTGCATTCCATGAGTAATGCAAACAAATTCACAAAAAATCATTTATTGAATATATTCGTACAAATCATCAAAAATTTTCAAAATAGCACCCTCTTACATCGATACACTTCTGGAGGTCGTGTTTCCATGTCTGGAAGGCATCCTGGAATGCATTTTCTGGACTGTCCTTTACAGCTGATGTAACACACTCTTGGATGCTTTCAATCATGTCCCAATGTTTTCCTTTTAAGACACATATTTACTGAGGAAACAAAAACAAGTCAGTGGGATCCAGATCAGGACTGTAGGGAGGCTAGGTAACCAATCGGATGTTGGTCCTGGCCAGGAACTCGTTGACAATGAATGTGCTGTGACTCAGCGCATTGTCATGGTGAACTTTCAACGTGTCCTTGATGCCGCTTTGGCAGCATGAGACCCTCCTTTTCAGATTTTGAGCACTTCCATGAAGAAAGCAGAGTTCACTGTGGTCCTGGTAGATATAAATTTGTGGTGAACAATGCCTCTGATGTCAAAGAAGACAATGAAAATGGTTTTGATCCTGGACCTGCTCATGCGTGCCTTATTGAGACAGTGTGACGATGGGGTGTGATACCCTCAGCTCTGCCTTTTTGTCTCAGGGTCAAACTCAAAAATCCATGACTCATCACCAGTGATAACAGTTTAAAAAATGAGGATCATTTTCACACATTTCCAACATTTCTCAGCACCGAAGCACTCGCACATGCTTGTGTTCGTCTGTCAACACTTTTGGGATGAGTTTGGCACACACCTTTCTCATGTTCAAATCTTAAGTCACAATGCAGAAAATGGTTGTTTTTTAAATGTTTTGAGTTTGTGCTATCAATTGAAGGCTCAGCCGTCTGTCAGAGTTCAAACAATCGCACACATGTGTCATTTTCGTCGACTGTATCTGGTGTGCCAAAATCCAAGGGCTTTTCCATGGTCATTATTGCTGCAGTCCTCCTCTTGCTACATGCAATGGTCATTCTCTGCAGCATGGGAATACAGGATCCACTCACTTTGAGGCTGGGGATCCTGGATCCCCATGGTGCAGAGAATGACTTCTGCAGGTAGCAAGGGGAGAAACTCAGTGGTGATGACTGTGGAAAAGCCATGGGACATTGGCACACAAGGTATATATATACAAGGTATGTCCACAAAGTAAGTTCCATTTGGTTATATAAAACAAACCTGTACAGATACAGAAAAAATATTTATTGTACAAAAATCAACAACTATTAAACTACTTTTCTACATAGCTTCCAAAATTTTCTAGGCACTTGTCATAGCATGGCACAAGTTTTTGTATGCCTTCTTCATAGAAGGTTGCCACCTGTGTATTCAACCATGCAGTAAGATGTTTTTTCAGCTCATCATCATTGTTGAAGTGTTGACCTCCAAAAACAGATTTTAGGTGTAAAAAGAGATGAAAGTCTCTAGGAGTGAGGTTCAGGCTGTAGGGAGGATGATGAAACACATCCCAGTGAAATTCCCGTTAGAGTTGTTTAGTCACATTTGCTGTGTGAGGTCGGGCATTATCATGGAAAAGAATAACAACCTTTTGACAGTAATCTTCAGCACTTGTTCTGTATTGCACAGTGCAATTTCTTAATGGTCTCCCAGTAATCATTGCATTGATTGTTTGGCCTCATGGTAAGAAATCAATCAGCAAAATGCCTTTTCTGTCCCAAGAAACTGGTGCACATGACATTTTGAGGTGTCAAGATTCACTTAAGCTTAACCTCCATTGGGGATGAAGCGTGCCTGCATTCCACTGACTGTCGTTTTGTTTCAGGCGTGTCATACAATACCCAATTTTTATCCCCCGTGACTATCAGAGAAAGACAACCATCGCCATCTTCATTGTAGCATGTCAAAAACTGAAGTGCACTGCCCATCTGTTGTTTTTTGTTTGTTCAGTAAGAATTTTGGGTACCCAACGTAAGCAAAGTTTTCAAAATTTCAGTTTTTCAGTAACAATTTCATGAATTAGTGATCACAAGATTTGTGGAACTCCCATAGCAAGGGCACTAAGTGTAAACTTATGGTTGTACTTAAGCTTCTCTTCAATTGTGAGAACCAGTTCATCAGTAACCACAGACGGGTGTCCACTTCGTTATACATCATGCACTTAATCACGTCCTTTATTGAACCGTCTGACCCATCTTCTAACCATTGAATGACTCATAGCATTTTGTCCATAAACCTCACAGATTTGCCAATGAATTTCCTTTGGTTTAACTTTCTTTGCATTTAGAAACTGAATCACAGATTTGATTTCACATGTGGCGGCATTTTCAATTACAGCTGACATCATAAAGAAGCACTACAAAACACGTCAGCAGCAGCAATCTGAAAATTGTATACATGTCCTCTCCTTCAGTCAGAGTAACTGTTGCACATGCTCAGAGCTGTGATCATAGTGCTGCCGCAGATAGAAATAGAAATGGATCTTACTTTGTGGACAACCATCATACAACCTACAATTTCGAGCTTGTCTGCAGTCCACCACCAGCAATAGAGAGCAAAACTTTGAAAATGCCAGGTATTTGTGCTGGTGAAACATCAGAAAAATTATCCAACAAATGTTGGCCAAAGAACCCGAGACAGAAGCCAACAGGCAATTTGTCAACAAGTGGCCATGAAAGCCTTAGCAATTTCATTCTAGTGGATTTTTTAAAAGAAATATGTGTTTATGGTTGTTTGTTCAGGCGACACATTCCACATCATAATGTTTTATTTAGGAATGAAGGAGATGATTCACTTAAAGGCAGAAGAGCTGCGTCGCGACAGATCACACACGAAAGATTCAGAACTTTACTTTTGCTAGCTTTTGGAATGAAGTTCCTTTCTCAGACTGCAGGAGAAACACACACACACACACACACACACACACACACACACACACACACACACACACACACCTGGCTCCCTACATTGTGCTAATTCGACTGCATGCTCTCTCCTGGCCCACAGTGAGTGTACTGGGTGCGGTGGTGGTGCAGTGTGGTGTGGGAATTGTGTTTCTATCTTCTGTAGTTTGGAAGCAATAAATGTTTGAAATATGTTCCTTCTTTTTGAATAGCCCTGTATTTCTGGCTGACAGACTTTTGCAATCCTATAGCAACAACAATACTCAGATGCAATGGACAACAATGACCACCAGCAAGATATTCCTGGCATGACATACTACCTGTAACAATGAGGAGGCAACAAGATCTGAGTAATTATGTACTCTAATGAGAGTGATGTCACTACTTCCTACTGCAAGAGCAGTGACCTCCAGCCAGCCATGAATGGCACACCCATGGCTGATGATAACATTTCTCACACAAGACAGGGGGCATGGCCACTGCTGTGATGGTTTCCCACCCACCTTGCAAACTGGACATGCAGCTGCTTCATGCTATGCAACAACACAAACATAGAACTCAGTCCACAACAAGCATTCTGGATTGCTACATTCACAAAGCTCAGCACATACGCCAGCTCAAGCACATACGCCAAACTAGTTCTACAGCATTTAAAAAAGATGGTAGTAGACTGTACATGTTAGAAACCTCAACAAATTAATAGTTTCTTATCAACACTGACTCTGACTCTGTCAATAAAACAATCTCAGGCATCGATTTTCTCTGTCAGTTTGACCTCTCCCCTGATCTAACGTGAGGTATCATCAGACAAATCAGCAGTGGAGAGTCACTACTTGGTATCACCGGCAATCTGCCAGCACACTCACATGCAATTTTGAAGGGGACTATTCCAATACAATTCTCTAGACGTGACATCCACCTGAAACTACTTAATGACCATCAGGCTTTACAATCTGAACTATACACTTGCCCACAAAAGGTAAAGGTCCTTGTTTGCATCCTGGTCTGACAATTTTAATCTACTAGGAAGTTTCATAGCAGCACACACAGCTGCAGTGAGAAAAATTCATTTCAGAAACATCCCTCAGGCTGTGGCTACATCACGTCTATGCAATATCCTTCCTTCCAGGAGTGCTAGTCTTGCAAATTTCATGGAACTTACATGAATTTTGGAAGATAGGAGATGAGGTACTGGCAGATGTAAGGCTGTAAGCATGTGTTATGAGTCATGATTGGGTAGCTCAGCCAGTAGAGCACTTGCCCATGAAAGGCAAAGTTCCTGGGTTTGAGAAACAGCCAAGCCACAATTTCAGTCTGGCAGGAAGTTTCATATGAGCACATATTCCAATGCAGAGTGAAAAATTCATTTTAGTTTTCAGATGATGAGTTGAGAAGAAGTAAAAAATCAGAATCTCGGGCTACACAATGAGAAGTCAGGATTGAAAACTTGAGTTCTTTTTTGGGAAGGGAACTGGATGGCATGCAATCTTCCTGATGGATGTTACAGCATGAACTGCAGCACCATCTGCAAACACCTATCATGAATGAGGCAGCATCCAAGGTGATCCTGGAAGATGATACATATGGACAATTGTGGCATACTGCACCACACAACCCACCACTGATACAGAGCAATACAGTGAATTTTTCTAATAGTGTGCATGCATTCCCTACATCTGGCCCCCACATCCCCCTTCTTTATGTGTGTGGCATATAAATAGAGAGACATTAGTCACAAAACTATGCACAAAATTAACACCACAACAGATCCACTGGTCTAATACAAAACACATGCACTAGAACCACGCAGACTATGAGCAGCTAAAACTGCTACTGACAAATTACTGCAAGCAGGAATAGTCAGGCTGTCAGATAGTGTATGGGCTTTTCCCACACATTTTGTTCCTAAGAAAGCTGGAAAATACGTATCATGAGGTACTTATTGCCCTCTGAATGCACAGTATCTGAGCCTTACCCTATAACAGACTACCTACAGATGTAAAATTGCTCAATTTTAAAAAAAAAAATAAAAATAAAAAAAAATTAAAATCAGAAAATTAATGACCATAAAGAACCAATAGGAAACAGGTGATTAACTGAAACATATCGTAAAGAAAGGTCCACAGGAATGGGATATACACACAGACTGTGACAAAATAAAATTGTCATTTACAAAAATTCAAACATTACGGTACGAGGATGGTTTGAAAAGTTCTCGGAATGAAATAGAAGAAAAGTATTTACATCACTGAAACTTTTTTTATTTTTCAATGTAATCTCCTTGTAGATTAATGCACTTGGTCCAATGATATTCCAGTGCCTTGATCCGGTCTTGAAAATGAGTTTCTTCCAGGCCTGCAAAATAGTTGTCAACTCCAGCTATCAATTTTTCATTTGAAATTAATCCTCATCCACCAAGAAAAATTTTCAGTTTTACTATGAGATGGAAGTCCGATGGAGCCATATCAGGCAAATATGGTGGGTGTGGCAAGAATTCATACCTTAGTTCGCGTAATTTTGCCACGGCAGTAGCACATGTGTGCAGGCGTGCATTGCCTTAATGGAAGATAACTTTCTTCCTTGCTAAACCTGGCTTTTTTCATGTATTGTTTGTTGCAATTTGTCCTGGAGGTTAGCATAGCATTCTCCATTAGCTGTTTGGCCAGTGGGGACATAATCTACAAACAGAATCGCCTTCGCATCCCAGAACACTGATTCCCATGACCTTGCCCACTGAAGGAATTGTCTTTGCTTTCTTTAGTGGCAAAGAATCAGCATACACTACTGGCCATTAAAATTGCTACACCAAGAAGAAATGCAGATGATAAATGGGTATTCATTGGCCAAATATATTATACTACAACTGACATGTGATTACATTTTCATGCAATTTGGGTGCATACATCCTGAGAAATCGGTACCCAGAACCACCACCTCTGTCCGTAATAACAGCTTTGATACACCTGGACATTGAGTCAAACAGAGCTTGGATGGCGTGTACAGGTATAACTGCCCATGCAGCTTCAACACAATATCACAGTTCATCAAGAGTAGTGACTGGCACATCGTGACGAGCCAGTTGCTCGGCCACCATTGACCAGATATTTTCAATTGGTGAGAGATCTGGAGAATGTGCTGGCCAGGGCAGCAGTGGAACATTTTCTGTATCCAGAAAGGCCCATACAGGACCTGAAACATGCGGTTGTGCATTATACTGCTGAAATGTAGGGTTTTGGAAGTATCGAATGAAGGGTAGAGCCACGGGATGTAACACAGCTGAAATGTAATGTTCACTGTTCAAAGTGCCGTCAATGTGAACAAGAGGTGACCGAGATATGTAACCAATGGCAACTCATACCATCACGCTGGGTGATACGCCAGTATGGCGATAACAAATACACGTTTCCAATGTGCGTTCATCGCAATGTCACGAAACACGGATGCGACCATCATGATGCTGTAAACAGAACCTGGATTCATCTGAAAAAATGACGTTTTGCCATTCATTCACCCAGGTTCATCATTGAGTACACCATCTCAGGCGCTCCAGTCTGAGATGCAGCGTCAAGGGTAACCGCAGCCATGGTGTCCGAGCTGATATCCATGCTGCTGCAAACGTCGTAGAACTGTTTGTGCAGGTGGTTGTTGTCTTGCACATGTCCCCATCTGTTGACTCAGGGATCGAGACATGGCTGCACGATCCGTTACAGCCATGCGGATAAGATGCTTGTCATCTTGACTGCTAGTGATACAAGGTCGTTGTAATCCAGCACGGCAATCTGTATTACCCTTCTGAACCCACTGATTCCATATTCTGCTAACAGTGATTAGATCTCGAACAACGTGAGCAACAATGTCGCAATACAATAAACCACAATCATGATAGGCTACAATCTGACCTTTATCAAAGACAGAAACGTGATGGTATGCATATCTCCTCCTTACATGAGGCATCACAACAACGTTTCACCATGCAACGATGGTCAACTGCTGTTTGTGTATGAGAAATCTGTTGGAAACTTTCCTCACGTCAGCACGTTGTAGGTGTCATCTCTGGCGTCAACCTTATGTGAATGCTCTGAAAAGCTAATCATTTGCATATCACAGCATCTTCTACCTGTTGGTTGAATTTCGCATCTGTAGTACGTCATCTTCATGCTGAAGCAATTTTAATGGCCAGTAGTGTACTTCCCCTGCTCTGACTGTTGTTTTGTTTCTGGGGTATAGTAATGTACCCAAGTTTCATCTGTGGTCACAATCGGGCACAAAAAATCTTGTTTGTTTCTCCTAAAATGGGCCAAACATTGTTTCGATATGTCCATTCTTATGCATTTTTGATCCAGTGTCAAGAGTCATGGCATCCATCTTGCAGATAATATTTTCATTTCTAATCTTCAGTTAAAAAGTGATTTACCATTTCATATTTGCTCAGAAGCAGGAGCAATTTCACCCACTTCCAATTGGCAATCCTCCATGACCATTTTGTGCACTTTTGCAATGGTTTCTGGAGTAGTGACACATCTTGCCAAACACTGCACTGATCATCATCTAAGCTCTCCTGACCAAATTTAAACTCATTTTTCCACTTGGCAATAGTTGAAAATGAAGGAGCAGAGTCCCCAGTGTATTCTGGAAATCAGCATGCATGTCCTTTGCTTTCATACCTTTCTTTATGAAGTACTTTATTATTGCTCGAATCTCAGTTGTTTTTTTTTTTTTTTCATCTTTGCAAATTACTACATGGAAACAACAACAAAGCCATGTCACCAGCACAGTTACCTTCCAAGAGCACTGATGTGTCATGTGTTTACAGGCAACAGCCCAATGAATATCATGTGAACAACTCGTTGCACTAGTGCTGACCTCTCATGGTAATTCTGAGAACTTTCCAAATCACCCTCATATTACACATGTATGAGCTATTTTGCCGCTAACTAAAAGACAGCAAGAAGACATTGTGACTGGTATGCTGAAGTGATCACTACAGGATCCTTATTTACCACACCACTCCAAAAAGCTTCCAGTCTGTATTAATAGAAAAATTGATAATGTTATAAAGGTGGTTTTATGCTTCAGGTGTTCCCCCCCCCCCCCCCCCCCCCCCCTCCCGCTCCCCACCACTTGAGTACAATGCACAGAATGCAGAATTTTCATACAATAATGTGAAACCACCAGAAAAGACATTCTTTGGGATGTTGTTCAGCTTGCACATTATGATGGTTGAATGTCAGTTATATAATCAAACAACTCATCCTTCATACGAATTTCTGTATTTTGTCATTTTGTAGGTTCATAGTGGTAACACCAAGTCTCATCACCCATGATGATTTTTGCCAGTAAATAATTGTCTCCATTTTGCATTTCAATCAAACAGTGGCAGGATTCAATGTGCCATCATTTATGTTCAGGTGTGAGGAGAAACTTTGCACACAGTTTTCTCTTCCTCAAAACATTCTGGAGAATGTCGTGAACACTTGATTTAGCGATTCCAAGCCACTGTGATTTGTGACATCATAACAATGACACATTGCAGCCCCATGTCTGTTACTTAATACTGCTTGCTCACAACTGATTGTCGAGTGCACATTTGTTGTTTACAGTTGCTAGTTCAACCTGGCTCCATAGCTACTGTGCTGGTGTCATTTGTATGCCAGGAATAAAATCAGTCTCAGAACTTTTTTGATGGACTGTGTATTATTGCTATAATATAGAATAGGTTCCATTCCATCCTCAAGAAACAGCACTATTAATTTTGCACATCATGAAATAACTATAATAAACACTGTTCCAGGACAAGTATATGACATTTTAGTAGAATGTGATAACTGGTTTTATGTCACTGTATTGTCCATGAACCTGGATAAAACCCCATATATAGAATTCCATATTGCACAAAACCAGACTTCACACATAACAGTAACAAATGGTTGAAAATTAGTGACAAATAGTCTTCATATTCTGAATGTGCGCTTGTCTTGGAAATCACATGCTGTATATTTTGAAATGTCTAAGTAAACAGACTTTTGAGTTACAATTTATAGCACAACTCTGAAATGTTAAGGTCAAAATACTAACTTAATAAATTATTATCTTACAGTTTGATTCCCTAGGGTAAATTTTCATTGTGGAAGGAAGAATATGATACTGAGACACAAGTAATATTTGGCATCAGTTCAGTATTTCTTGAAGCAATTTGGGTATTCTGATGACATCTCTACAGTTTGCCTATTCCTTTACTAAGCTGGTTTTAAACAACCAATCATACATTAAAAACAATTGCACCTTTAAGAACTATTATACCACAGAAAAATGATTTATTTCTATCCTTAGCATAGCATAGAAAGGAATGATGAACATGGTGACCTGAAGGGTCAAGAGACATAATAATCTTAGAAACAACATATGCTTAATAACTCCCTTCACTCCACACAAGAATTCATTAATTTAGTGTATCCTTTTGTTCCAAACTGTGACTTATTGAGGAAACATGTTGCTCAGATGGGATGGTCTTTGAGAATAAATCATCTTAAAAATTTTGGAAACTGTCAATATTGAAACAGGTTGGTAGTTATTGAAATCCCTGTCACCTTTCTCATACAGGGGTTTCAAAATGCCATATTTCAATCTCATAAAATGCCCTGTATTAGTGACACATTTTTTATATGCCTTGTGCTGGATTTTCATGTATCTAATAGCTTCCAAGTTTTTCAATTAATGCTTTATGGGTCATTGTGCTAAAAGCTTTTGTCAGATTCAGTAACATAGAAGATACTGAGTTTCTTTGGCCTTTGTGCTCTGCCATAGGCAATTGACTATATAAATCACAATAGCTTTTGAGTAAATTGGTATATTATGATGTAACAGGAAATGGTGCGAAATGGTTCAAATTATACATCTCTGAAAGGAACGAAAGGGTGTTATTAAGAAAGAGGCTTGTACTTGGTCACTAATTACATGTGGTGTTCCACAAGGTTCCATCTTATGGCCCTTACTTTTTCTTGTGTGTATCAATGATCTTTTGTTTGCAAATGAGCAAATGATAAAATCTTGCAATTGCAAATCAAGTCATAGAAAAATATGATTATGAAATTTTCATGGCCATTATTAACTGATTTCTAGCAAATTCTTTGTCATTAAACTTTCAAAAATCACATTACATGCAGTTCAGAACTTGTAATACGTTTCCCACCTGTATACGCCTAAAATATGATGAGAAGCAGATAGAAGAGGTTTTCAGTGTTAAATTGTTAAGATTTCACCTTGATAATAATTTCAGCTAGGTGGAGAATACTACAGAACTACTGAAGTGCCTAAGCAAATCTCTATTTGCAATGTGAATACTGTTAGACATGGGTGATACAAAAATAAAAGGCTAGCATACTATGCTTACTTTCATTCTCTAAAGTCACATCGGACTATTTTTGGGGTACCTCATCAAACCAAATTAAGGTTAATGGCATGCTTCCAGGTGTTCTGCCAAGTTATTGTTTCCATTTTATGCACAATATTTAGATGGTTGACCCAGCCATCATCTTCAGGGGCTGCGAGTTTTGTTGTTATATGTGTGTGCTGCCTAGTCTCCAACCATAAAATGGAAACAATATCTGGTCAAAACACACAGAAGCACACCATTAATCAATCATACTAAAAAAAACCTGAGGGAACACAAACTAAAGTTCCCTAGGCCTAAAAATATGTAGTAAGAATTGCTTGATTGCCCCATACAACAGCAAGTGTCAGCTAGGTACTACCTCCAAACACTGCTTGTACATCACAGGTAAAGTTCAGATGGAGTCCACGAAAAACATTTGGACCTCCAATCAATTGCTCTTTATTAAACTGCCCTGCCAAGTCAATATCAATCGCCTTCAAAGTGCGATACATAGGTACACTGTGCCACCTGCGACGACCGTAACCACGTCGCAGAGGCATTGCTGAGTAGTGTACCTGTGTATCGCAGTTTGAAGGCAATTGATATTGACTTGGCTGGGCAGTTTAATAAACAGCAATTGATTGGAGGTCCAAATGTTTTTCGTGGACTCCATCTGAACTTTACCTGTGATGTACAAGCAGTGTTTGGAGGTAGTACCTAGCTGACACTTGCTGTTGTATGGGGCAATCAAGCAGATTATGGTGGCCTTGAAGCATTTCCAGATGCTAACATTCTGGCTTGGAAGACATGTAGTATTGCTGAGACTACAGGACTATTGGCTAAGCAGCCTTATGGTACTCTTGTTCCAAGCATGCCATTTGTTTTGACTACGAGAAGGAAGAAGAAATTAAATGCTGATGAATACCTCTTTTTATGGACAAAGGTGGGCAATGGCAACTGTAAAATAAAGATCAGCAGTGATTGTATGATTTATTATAGACAATGAATACCTATTTTTATGGGCAAAGGTGGGCAATGGCAATTGTAAAATAAAGATCAATGGTGATTGTATGATTTATTATAGACAATAAAGTGTGTTCTGTCCTTTCGTTATCTGTTTTCCTCATCTCCCTCCCTTTTTTTTATTCAAAAAAATTTATTCACTTTTTGTTTTGGTGGCCATGCCGCTCTAAGTTGCACGCTAGGCAGGTGACCTTGAAGCGGACTTAGCCACCAGCCTCCCTGTCGCCGCACGACCAGCATGCCCAGTACGATGCCCCGCGCACTTCAATGACTTCCAGGTTCAGTGGCCGAACCTTCCTTCATGACATCTACCGACACAACTCCCTGATGACGCTGTTGAGCTGACTGTGGTCTGGCTCCCATAGACCACACCTACTGACACCATAGTCATCCCCCTGGCCTCTCAAGAGTACTCCGTACTTTGGGGGGGGGGGGGGGGGGGGAGGGGGGTTGTGTAGATCCGGTGAGGTCGACACCAGCATCGATCTGAGTATCGTCTTTGAACTAAACTAAGATTATCTTTGGGTGAAACTGCCATGTTAGTTCTTTGTAAGCCTTGCTGGTGTAAAGAGGTGAATAAATGAACTCCTGTTAACAAGGTGTTGTTTGGTAAAACTGACCTGAACATCCACCTCAAAGTAATACAATAGAATCAAAAATCTTCCCAGACTAACTAAAACTAGCCGAGGTAACACTGATTTTTGAAAAAGGTGAGAAATATAAAACTGTAAACTACAGACCAATATTAATACTTCCTGCTTTTTCCAAAATAGTTGAAAAAGTCATACACAACATGATTATAAACTCTCTTAACGAGCACATCCTAGTATTTGAAAATCAAAATGGATTCTGAAACGTAAATTTCTTAAATAGAACAGAAGCTGCTCAATTAATTGAAAAGGTAATAAGTGGCATCAAGAACAAGCAACATGTTGCAGGTCCTTGAGAAAGCTTTGGACTGTGTGAACATTACTATCCTATTAGATAAGCTACGGGACACTGGCATCAGAGGCACTACTCATGACCTAATAAATTTTTACATGAGTAACTGAAAGCAGTTTTTACAGCTTAAAACTGAAAGTGGTGTTTACAAATCCAAAATCAATATCAAATACAGTGTCCCCAGTGTCCTCTTCTGTTTTTGATTTCTGTAAATGACATAAAATATTGCACTGAAAGATCCAAAGTAGTTCTGTATGCAATAATATGTACATCATGTGTGAAAAGGAATCATTTGATGAACTAGAGACCCACTGTAATAATCTGACAAATAAAATTGTTCAGTACTTTAATGAATGCCTAAGTGGCTTTCAAATTGGAGTAATGTAAGCACAAGCAAAATAGTAATGTAAGCACAAACAAAACATGTCTCATGGGTTTCACAAAAGTAGTTTTAAAGATGAAATTAAAACATAAATGGGCAATGACATAGTAAAAAAGAAAGGGGGGGGGGAGAGAAAATATTTTGGTGCAAAATTCCTTAGTTTAACAATTCAAAGCAATCTAAAATTGGACAAAGATGTTGACACTCTGGCATATAAGATTGTAGGAATATATTTACAGTTAATATGATTAGCAAATGCTGCAAAGATACCATTGTCCTAAATACTTCTTTTTCCTCTCACCTGAATTACAGAATAGAAATTTGGGGAGCAACAACAAAAGGAAATCTAAATAAGCTATTGCTACTTCAAAAACGGGTATAAGAATCATCTGTGGAGGAAGATATAAGGATTCATACTGTAGCTTGTTTAGCCCCATAAACTTCTTCAACAGTGAGCAATTTGGAAGTGAAGTTTTCAGTACATTTATCAAAACTACTGTAAAACATGCAGAAAATCTGATACTATCACTGAAAAGTAAAACATCAGCATAATGGGGTGGGATACCAACAAAAGTGTTTACAACAGTCTCTAAAATAATTGCACAGCCACTATCTACAATAGTTATTTTTCAGACACACAAAAGCATGCAATAGTTAAGACACTGTTTAAAAATGGCACAAAGGAACACATGGGAAACTATCACCCAATTTCTCTTCTTCCATCAGTATCAAAAATATTGCTACTCTGCTCCTTGCTACTCTGTAAACTGGAAAAGTATGGAATTAGGGGCATGGTATTAGAATGGTTTAAGTCCTACCTAACCAACCAAAGATAATGAGTGGTTTTATCATCAGAGAGAGGAACTTGTACTTCAAAACAGAAAACCATTTCACATGGAGTACTGCAAGGTTCTGTCTCAGGACTCATTCTGTTTCTGTTTTACATAAATGATCTACCACCTAATATTGACTGTCACTCAGATGACACATCTGTAATCACTGAAAGTAACAGTACTGACCACATTCCCCAAACTGTATTAAATTCTTTAGAAAAATTATATAGCTAATTTGATTTAAACAGGTTAACATTAAAAATGGAAAAGCCTCATTTAATGTAGTTTAAAACCAAAGAAGCACAATTAACTGATATGCAGGTCAGTCATAAAAACTGTGTGTGAAATTCCTTGGAATGCAACTGGATAGAAATCTATCACAGGGCTCACATATACAGTACCTTGCGAATAAATTAAATAGCCAAGCAATTGTAATGAGGATATTGTACAGTGCTAACAGTATGGGCATAAGAAAAATAGTGTATCATAGCTACTTTGAATGAGTAATAAGGCATGGAATTGTACTTTGGGGTAACTCATACTATGTGTGTCGAAATTTAAAACTTCAGAAAATGATCATTAGAAATATGCCAAATGTAGGGCAAAGAAAACCATATCACTCACTCCTAAAAAATCTAAGTATATTAAGTGTTCCCTCACTATACATCTATGAGCTGACTAACTGTGTACACAATAACCCTGATTTTTTTGCAGCAAATCATTTTCAACATGATTACAACATCAGAAATCAAAGTAATTTTATGCTGCCCACCACCATTTAAAACTTTATGCCTAAATTCCACATTATATGGGTACAAAAATTTACAACAAAGTGAAAGGAAGACAATTGCTTGCCACAAATTTAGAAACACTGAAAAAATCTTATATGAGAAACTAGTGCAGAAAGGTTACTATTAAGCAGAAGAATTCATGAATGACAACCTCAAATTTGAGCAGGAGAGAGCAAGTACTTGGGACTATTAATTTTTAAAAGTTTGTTACTTTAGAAGAAAAATTATTAAATGCTGAATTAATTAATTATTTGGTATGGCATTTTATATTCATGACATTATAAAGAAAATTATAAACCAGTTTCTGTGTTTTGATGAGTCTTCTGTACATTAAGACAATGACTTGAAATTGTATGTTATGAGACAATAAACATCTATTCTATTCTGTTCTGTTCAAAAACTGATGAGCTAACCATAGCAAACATGCACATTTTAAAAGCCATATTACTTGTTAATAGACTGTAGTGCAACATTTGTTCTGATTTGCATCAGTCCAGTACCAGTACCAAAGATAAATTTGCATCAGCAGCCAAAGAACAGCATTCTGCTCAAAGGATCCACAACAAACAGGTTTAAAATTAGCCAATAGGCTGCTCAATACAGTTTTGACCCTTCCCACGATGAAGCTTAAATTTCAGCTGCAACAATTTCTGTTACAAAATCCCTTCTACACATTATAAGAATATCACACTTACATGCAATTAACAATGTGCTTTGAAAAAATATGTAAATAATATTAAGTAAACCATTTTATTTGTAGTCTAATCATTTTGTTGATCAATGACATACTCAGAAGAATTTATTATTGTGGTTACGCATCAACAATTGTAACCTGTCTTTGTACATTCAATGTTTAATAAAGTATTATATTCTGTGATAATAATAAAATTATTACTATCACAGAATGATGTTTTCAGAACTTTTGCTTCAAAATCACTTATTTCACAATTTTCAGTGTTGGTAATAACTCTAGTAGGTTCGTATATTTACTAGTTTCATATTACACAATACTGGTAACAATATTTCATTTAATTCTTGTTTTGGTTTTGATTCTTTTTCAGTGTCTAGGTTGTAGATTAGATTAGATTAACACTTGTTCCATAGATCATGAATACGACACTTCGTAATGATGTGGAACGTGTCAGGTTAATGAAAGATGTCTGTACAAGATATTACATTACACAAAATATTGCATGACACTAATGCTTAAGTTAGTTTCTTTCCCTCCCTTAATTTATATCCAAAAATTCAGCCAATGAGTAGAAGGAGTTGTCATCTAGAAATTCTTTTAATTTATTTTTAAATGTTGGTTGACTATCTGTCAGGCTTTTGATGCTGTTTGGTAGGTGACCAAAGACTTTTGTGGCAGCATAATTTGCCCCCTTCTGTGCCAAAGTCAGATTTAACCCTGCATAGTGAAGATCATCCTTTCTCCTGGTGTTATAGCTATGCACACTGCTATTACTTTTGAACTGAGCTGGATTATTAACAACAAATTTCATAAGTGAATACATATACTGTGAGGTTACTGTGAGGATCCCTAGATCCTTAAATAGATGTTAGCAGGATGATCATGGGTGGGCTCCAGCAATTATTCTGATTACACGTTTTTGAGCAATGAATACTTTTCTACTCAATGATGAATTTTCCCAGAATATGATACCGTATGAAAGCAGTGAATGAAAGTAGGCATAGTAAGCTAATTTACTGAGATTCTTATCACCAAAATTTGCAGTAACCCTAATAGCATACGTAGCCGAACTCAGACGTTTCAGCAGACCATCAATGTGTTGCTTCCAGTTTAACCTCTCATCAATGGACACACCTAAAAATTTTGAAAATTCTACCTTAGCTACAGACTTCTGTTCAAAGTCTATATTTATTACTGGAGTTTTGCCATTTACTGTACGGAACTGTATATACTGTGTTTTATCAAAATTTAAAGAGAGTCCGTTTGCTGAGAACCACTTAATAAATTGGTGAAAAACATCATTTACAATTACATAACTTAGTTCTTGGTTTTTGGATGTTATTACTATACTTGTAGTCTCCATATATTGCAACACCTTTCATTTTAAACCTCAGTGATAACTTACTCAGTTCTTTTTCATAAATATTGTACTTGGAGATCTATATACACATAAAATTCTTCGTTCCTCATACACTATTGAAGTAATTTCATAGTCTTTTTCCATGCAATATTGGAAAATTTATGCATTTACTCTATTCAGTATATTATGGACTACAAATTGTCTTCCTGTACATAGCAAAACTTCCACCATTATGTTTTGGTTTGCAGAAATAACTAAACAAATAATAGCCTTTTATTATGGAACTACAAAGTTCTGTTTCATTTAACTCATGCTCGTTAGAGTATAATAAATCAGCTTTTGTTTCACTTAGGAGCACTGCTGCATTTAGTCTTTTGTTGTCTACATATGAATGTTGTTGTGCAACACTTCAATATTATTTTCAGTTTGATGACCACCAAATGTTGAAAATCAGTTTTAGTTAGTGACTGGCATGTGACAAAATGTCATACTCATTATCTTTTTAACAAATTCATACTTCTGGGCCACACAAGTATGACTTGATATTAACTATTTTTCTGCTCTTCTGCATTTGAAAGTCATTAGTTGATCATAAATCAGAGAACATATTTCAATTGCCCTTGTTGACAAAAAATTCAGTTAATTTAAGAAATGGATTGTTTTGTAAAAGGCTACACATTTTATCTCATTTAAAATGTTCTTCAGACAGTGGTACCTTTCTTACTGTTGCAGTGAGTGAAGGTATGTGAGGATCTCATTACTGGTTTCTAAATGGGGGTTACTCTTTGATACATGGAAACATAGCATAGATTGAACACTTGCAGCTCTGAAAATATGAGCTCAAGACTTTGTACACAAATTTCTTCTGGTATGTTGTATATATCATAGACTACAGTCATCACATTTTATTTTGTGTATTCTGTAATGCAGTCATGCTAATAATATAATACAAAATGTATGGTACCAATGGGTATCAATCTTTTCCATTTGGATTACAGTCAATAGTGTTATGAACTTCGATCTCTAGATGAGATCACTTTTCTTGTTGATTGAGAGGGAGGCACAGACACTCATCAAGAATCTGTTGTGGAATGGACACTCTTGGCAGAAGGGTTACTGCAATTGGACTTGATATTGTCTGATAACACTGCTCAAGGCAGAAGTATTGTGTGTTCTAATGTAGAGTGTGGAAATACTGAAGAATATATCTATTTCAGAGTTCAGAAATTGCTTTTATTAGAATAACCATCAGAAGTTACCTGTTTAACAATCCTTTGACCCTTCAATATTTCTTATTAGAAGGATGACAACTTGGGACCAGCAATATCCCCTACTCAAGACAATGAGAACAACAACGAACAAATGAGGTAAGTACTGGTTTAGAACTATAGATGTAGGACTCAATGCAAACTAATGACAAAATAATGGTAAATGTCTTGTTTCAACATAGGTTATTGAACAGGCAGTATTGAAGAATCCATTACACTTGGTGGCATCATCCAGTTTAATTTCATTGTATGGATAAATATTAATTGGACCTACTTTTCAGGTAAGTTAAATGTGAAAGAAAACTAAAATTTATAATGACTGCAAAGGCCAATGAAATGGAAAGGAAAGGAAGAATAATCAAGACTTGTGCACAGTAGGACTGGAGAACAAACAGGACATAATGGACACAAAGTGACGGAAGTTAAGTGCATGATTCCTGCTTTTTCTATAAGTATCTTACTTAAGAGAAAAGAGCAACAGAAAAGTCTTTTGTGTGTGAAGTAATGTTGCTAACATACTTTATTAGTCATGCAGGGTGTTTATGAATTAGTTATACAAAAGTAACCTTTAACTGTTAAAAGGATAAATAAATTACAGAAATGTTTGATACAGCACTGAATGTAGTATATCTTCAAGTTTTATTGCTGCCTACCACTGCTAGTTCCCAATTTTCACACTAGTGACTTATTCCAGCTGTCATCATTGGGTGCAGAACATGCACAATGTTATTTGTGGTTTAATCAATCTAAATCCATGACTAAATATCACAAGTCACCAACTCAAATACAAACTGTTATTAATTGCTATAACCATTTCACTGAAACTGGCTATGTATCACATAGGACGTTGGGTCAGGGTAAGCCAGCAGTCTCTGATGCAGCAGTTGAACAAGTTCACCAGTCTTACAGTCATAGTCCAGATAAGTCAAAGAGATGTGCCAGCTTAGAATTGAATATGCCTAGTGTTACAATGTTATTTTCCAGTAAGATGGTGCACCACCACATTATCATCATAAAGTTGTCATATCTCTGTAGGAATGTGCTGACCTGGATTCGACATGATGGAACAATATACTGACTACAATGATTACCTGATTTAACTTCAATAGACTTCTGTGTATAGGGTTACATTAAAGACAATGTATTTGTTCCTCCACTTGCAGGAAATGTTGATGAGCTGCAGCAATGGGTAACACAAGCAGTTGCCACCATACATCAAGAGCTGGTTCATAAGATTTAGCAGGACATTGATTACACATGACATTTGTCATGTTACAAAGGAGGTCAAATTGAATATTTGCAAATAAAACTTGAAGATATACTGCACTCAATGCTGTATCAAACATTTGTGTAAGTTATTTACCTTTTTCACAATTACAGGTTACTTTTTCATAACTATTTTATAAATACCCTGTATTTTCAAAGTATCACTAAAGAAAGAGAAAAGTGGCTTCATTAAGGACTCTTTGAGGAAGATAATTCAGAGTTAGGACTTCAGAATCAGGGTTTGGAAGATTCAGTAGATTTAGGAAACAAACCATCACTGAGACATTATATGTCAGAAATGAGTGCAGCTATAAAGATTTTAACACAAAATAGTAACACTCTATGTAAACCAGTGAATCTTTGAACAATCAAATTTCTGAAACAAACATACAAATTTCTGATAAAAGTGGCACTTTAAAAACCTAGTTAGAAAACAAGACTACTGAAAGTTGTGATGCTGTTAAATTAAGGCAGGAAGTCAGATTCAGGCTTTCAGAGATGAACTATGTAGACAAATTGAAACCACAAATTCAAAAATAACAGAATTAAGTGACAGAGTCTCAAAGACAGAATCCAGCATTCAAATTGTTTGTCAGAAAGTAACTGATCTGGATATAAATTTGCAAGGGGCAATTTTAGAAGCAGAATGTAATTTTAATAATGTAGTTGTATCTGTTAACAAAAGTTGTGAAAGAAAATTCCATAGTTTCAGAAAAAGATAAAGAACTTAAAAACAATGTGTCATTCATACATAATAATTTGCTTGGTTTTCAAAAACAGTCATGTCATTTTCAGGAATGTATGACACCAAAAACATTTTTAATGCATGTTTTAATGGATTTTTCTAGTATGGTAACAAAAAGTTTCCTGAAGATGGTGGTTTGCATCCTTCTGATTTCTTACAGCACTGTAAAGATAATTTTTATTCCAACCATAACTGATAATCTTAAAACGAAATTTGTGAAACAAAATTCAGGCAGTGATGCATTACCTTGGGCAAATCATAGTTGTACACAGTATTTATATTATCAACAGTTCAAAAAGAGTTTTGGGCAGTCAGAACAAGCTACAATTAAAAGTGAATTTCTCAACTGATCAAGTTACATCGGACACAAAGGGAGGATGAAACAGTTTTGTAAGAATCAATTGCACAAACATGTTCATTTAAATCAGGCTTTCAATAAACTGACAAAAACTGATGCTTTCAAGATAAGGTTACCTGAGAATATACAATGAGAATTAATGTACTGGCCTGATGAATCAGATGAACAATCCCTTAAACATGTAGAAAAGATGTACAGAAATCCAGAAGAGGGACCACCAAGAGATTTTGATAACAGAGGGAGACACTACAATAGGGAATATGAGTGAAGTAAGAGAAACTAAGATTATAATCAACAGCCACCTAAACATTTCATTCAGGCTGCTAAAATTACTGAACAGTTAAACTAAAGGTTCTCAATGTGAGAGTGAAGTACAATGATTTCAATACATAAATCAATAAGGGAACATAAAGGCTACACAAAACAGTTGCTTCAATAAAGAGGCAATTAAGCAAGAGTAACAACTTAACAAATGAAGAGTAGATCAAAAGTATTGGGGCAATTTGTAGCAAAAAAGGCTTAAAAAACAAAAGAAACTAAAAATCTGAATTATGAGTTACAGGAAGGTGATGTAAAAAGCTTTTACTATGTTCTACATCTACTTCTACATGACTACTCTGCAATTCACATTTAAGTGCTTGGCAGAGGGTTCATCGAACCACAATCATACTATCTCTCTACTATTCCACTCCCGGACAGCGAGCGGGAAAAACGAACACCTAAACCTTTCTGTTCGAGCTCTGATTTCTCTTATTTTATTTTGATGATCATTCCTACCTATGTAGGTTGGACTCAACAAAATATTTTCGCATTCGGAAGAAAAAGTTGGTGACTGAAATTTTCGTAAAAAGGTCTCGCTGCGACGAAAAATGTCTTTGCTGTAATGACTTCCATCCCAACTCGTGTATCATATCTGCCACACTCTCTTGCCTATAACGTGATAATGCACCTGTGAAAAAATTTGAAAGAGACTGGTGATTATAGCTTAAATATTTGTGAGATATTTTCTGAATCTGGAGAAGTTGCAGAACATGAGAAGAGTGAGAAATGTATAGTAGATGACGATGCCACTAATGCTTGATAAGTCGTTGACCAGCTCTGGGTTAACACTGCTGTTAGCCATGTGAACACTGAGTTGAGAAGGCTGCTGCTGACTGAAATCTCATACAAGTGCTGTGCCTGTCACCACAATTGAAAGATGGGGGAATGCTACACATAGACTACACCTGAATAGGAGAGGGAAAGATAGGTTAGCTGAGCATCTTGCTGAAACATGTATGGGTGGCCACCATCACATAAAGCAAGATTTTGATGATTGCTAGCATCAGAGGTTAGGTTAGAATCAGACACTCAGTATTACACTCAGTAAACAACAGTTTGGATTTTAGAAGAGTTGCTCAAATGAAAATTCCATTTACATGTTCTCTGATCAAATTTCATGCCCATCAAATAACGAAATAGCACCAGGTGGTATTTTCTACCACCTACCAAAGGCATTTCATTGTCTGAATCACAATATTCTGTAGATAAACTGAAGTTTCATCGAATGATGGTATAGTCAAGTAATAGATAATGTCATATATAACCAAAGGAATGCCAAAAGTTGTACTTATTAATTCAACTAGTGTAGCCTTGGAACATTATTCTGACTAGGAATAAATCATGCATGGAATTCCACAAGGGTCTGTTTTAGGTGCTCTATTGTTATTGATATATGTAAAGAAATTGCCATCTAATACACAACAAGCAGAATTTGTTATATTCCCAGATGACAGTAGTATTGTAACCAATCTAAGCACACATATAGCAATAGAAGAAATTGTAAACAATGTTCTTAACTGTATCACAGGGTAGTTTCCTGTGAGTGGTCATACTTTAAATTTCAAAATTACACAACACATTCAGTTCTGCACATCTAGAAATACTACCCCAATAATAATTGTAACCCACATAGAAGAAATAATAAATTGAGTTGAAACTTCAAAATTTTTAGGTGTCTACATTGATGAGAATTTAAACTGTGAGAAGTATACATTAGAACACTTAAAACAATTTAATTCAGCATCATGTGTACTTAGAACCATTACTGATCTTGGGGAGAAAGAAATCAGTAAGTTGACCTATTTTGCATATTTTCATTCAATAATGTCATATTGAATAATGTTGCTGGTAACTCATTTTTAAGGAAAAAAACATGCTGTAAAAATAATATGTGGTGCACACCCATAATGACCTTGTAGACATCTGCTTGTTAAGTTAGGCACTGCTTCACAGTATATTTCTTACCTCAGTAAGTTTGTTGTAAATTATTTACTGCAGTTTGGATGGAACAAAGCTGTACATAATTACAGTACCAGAAGAAATACTGACACTCTTTATTCCAGATTTAAGTTGCCTTTACCACAAGGAGGGGTGCACAATGGTTCACACCTAAACACATTTAAAGGTAAGCATGATGCCATATTTACAAATTAATCTGAGAGGCAAATGTCAAATGTATAATTCCACACCATTGCAACTGATCACACATATGGTCCCTGACACATGAAACTAACTAACTAATTGATTAATCTTTCAAAAATGTGGCTGAAATGAGGAGATTAGCAGAACACTGCAGAATTTACCTCATTTTATGTAGTCTATGGAACCTACCTTTATCGATGGACCTCCTGTGTTATTGGCATTGTAAAACTGATGAGTGTCATTAGCTAATATATCTAGCCAACCAACTCTGTTATTCATCAAGGTTCGCTCAGCATGTCCAATTGCATACCTGAAATTGAGACCAACAGATAAATTTGACAATATTCATTACAATTTAAGTAAAAACTGCACATTCTTCTTATTTTCAATACAGCAGACACTAGGAGAAACAGTAAAATATACAGATAAGTTTGTATTTTAAGTTGGGTTACATAAAAATTACAAAAACAACTATCTTGTGCAAAAAAAAAAAAAAAAAAAAAAAAACATTAAAATGAAAAGCAACTATTTCAGGACATGTTTAAATTATAAATTCCACCCAACTCTCCTTCTGAAATTACGAAGATAATGAACTCTTTCGAGAATAAAGGCTCACATGGAATTAATGGTATTTCCAGCAGGATAATACAAGTTTGTTCCCAAGAAATAAGTGGGATTCTTAGCCATATATGTAATAGCTCTCTGAAGCGGGGTATTTCCCCAGAAAGACTGAAGTATGCCATTGTTAAACCACTGCGTAAAAAAGGGGATACATCTGATGTCAACAACTACCGCCCAATCTCTCTTCCGACTGCCTTATCCAAAATTCTTGAAAAAGTAATGTATTGTAGAGTAGCTTCGCACCTTTGTAAAAATAAAGTTTTAACAAAATGTCAGTTTGGTTTCCAGAAGGGTTTTTCAATTGAAAATGGTATATATACTTTCACTAATGAAATATTAAATGCTCTGAGTAACCGGAAGTCACCTGTTGGGATTTTTTGTGATCTATCAAAGGGTTTTGATTGTGTAAATCATGGAATACTTCTAGATAAGCTGAAGTACTGTGGTATGAATGGGACAGTGCTCAAATGGTTTAAATCATACATAACTGGAAGAGTGCTGAAAGTTGAAATACCGTTCACATAACATGTAAAAAAAAACTGGTGATTTCTCAAACTGGGGAACAATCAAGAATGGGGTGTCACAAGGTTCAGTCTTGGATCTTCTGCTGTTCTTTATATATATTAATGACTTTCCATTCTACATTCACAAAGATGCAAAGCTGGTACTTTTTGCTGATGATACAAGTATAGCTATCACACCCGACAGACAAGAATTAATTAGTGAAATTGTAAACGATGTTTTTCAGAAAATCATTAAGTGGTTCTCTGCAAATGGGCTCTCATTAAACTTTGACAAAACACAGTACATACAGTTCCACACAGTAAATAGAATGAAACCATTAATAAATATAGACTTCGATCAGAAATCAGTAGCTAATGTAGAATATACATAATTTCTAGGTGTATGCATTGATGAGTGGTTGTACTGGAAAAAACACACTGGGGATCTTCTGAAACATTTGAGTTCAGCTACTTATGCTATTAGGGTCATTGCAAATTTTGGCGATATACATCTGAGAAAATTAGCTTACCATGCCTATTTTCATTCTCTGCTTTTGTATGGCATCATATTCTGGAGTAACTCATCATTGAGTAAAAGAGTGTTCATTGCACAAAAGTGTGTAATCAGAGTAATTGCTGGAGCTCATCCAAGATCATCTGGCAGACACTTATTTAAAGAGCTAGAAATGTACACTGTAGCCTCACAATATATATATTCACTTATGAAATTTGTTATTAACAATCCGAATGAATTCAAAAGTAATAGCAGTGTACATGGCTACAACACTAGGAGAAAGGATGATCTTCACTACTCAAGGTTAAATCTAACTTTGGCTCAGAAGGGGGTGAATTATGCTGCCACAAAAGTCTTTGGTCACTTAGCTAATAGTATCAAAAGTCTGACAGATAGACATATAGCATTTGAAAGGAAATTAAAAGACTTTCTTAATGCCAACTCCTCTTACTCATTAGATGAATGGGTAATTTCCCAACCACCACTCCCCCCCTCCCTCCAAAAATTTTAAAATATTGAGTGTCATGTAATATTTTGTCTAATGTAACATCTTGTATAGACACCTTTTATTAACCTGACACTTTCCACATCATTACGAAGTGTCGTATTCATGATCTATCGAACAAGTACTAATCTAATGTAATCTGGAGAAATTCACTGTTCAAAATAAATCAGCAAAGACCCATGTGAACATTAATATCATTTTACAATCTTCAGACACTTAATGGGCACTCATATTGAACATCTTATGGCTTTAGCACATTAATCAATTAATTCCACAATAGATCCATGGAGGTAGATACTACATGTGCTACACCTTTTGTGTTTAAGGTATATCATGACATGAGCTCTGTGTTGGCTATCATTGTTTTGTTGTAGGATAAAATAATGAACAAACTGATCTGCAGCATGAAGAACATCAACACATTGAATGATGTATCTCTAGAGCAGTAAACTAACAGTTCCAAATGAAAAGATATGGAGATCTGGATGTGCATTTCAAAATGAGTAAACTCCATTAATTTTATATATGAGGAAATCATCGATGGTTTATATGTCCTTAGAGTCAAAAACATGACAATATCTATATTTTGAATAGAAATGGCACTTGGAATGTTTTCCACTCTCACTCTTTGTTGGTATAACAGGATAATTCTAGTCTAGAATTAGTCAAAGGAATTTGAATTCATTGACTTCCTCCACACATTAATGGTTATGATTTTCTTAGTATTCTGATTATTTACATGTAAACTGCACAATGGATTTAAAAAATGTTCAGTCTGAATCCATTTAGCTTCAAAAGGTTTCCAGTATAGTGAGTGAAATTACATCAAACTCATATTTTTTCACTGTACCTTATTAGAAGAAATGTGTCATCTGGAAATGGAAAGCACAGGGAATTTCTATTTACAAGCAAGTCATTCACATACAACAGAAACCTTGTGTTTTTGTACTCTGTTTAGAATAATTTATAGGATCTGAGGTAGCAATTATCCTATTTCATGCATTCGTTCAGCAGATATGATGTAAGCCATAACAATGCAGTGCACCAATTTCACATTTATTTAGTTTAGTAATGGGCTAGACAAGTTTTACAGACTTAAAGAATCTTTCCAAATCACTGAAATTTAATGTACTGTCACTATCAGTACCCTATATAATATATATTTCTGATGCCTTGCACAACTATATTTATGGTAGTGACAGTGTTACTTCCATTTTGAACTGCCAGCCATTTACATACAACTATATCATATTTTGAAATGAAATATTTAATTTGGATTGCATATAGATCTTTCCATACTTTCAGCATGATTAAAAGAACTGAAACATAGCTGTAATTTCTCATGTCTTTCATAACATCTCTCTCGAACAAATGTTTTTCCTTTGCATAAATTAACATACCAGGAATGCATCCATAAAAAAAAAATGTAGTAACCAAGTGATACATGACACTGGTCCATGTAACTCAAATTGGTTTTATTCATGAACCTCAGAACAATAATGGAAAACAGACTCTCATGTGTCCCCAAGTAATGACACACAGTACACTGATGTGAACAGTACACTGGAGGGACTCAAAAGAGAATCAGTTAGCACTGCTCATATATATATATATATATATATATATATATATATATATATATATATATATATATATATATGTGTGTGTGTGTGTGTGTGTGTGTGTGTGTGTGTGTGTGAGTTGCTAGCAGATGGACCTTGACACATGCACACAGCCTCCAGCATCCAGCCCAATCTAATACAGTTGGCAACTGATTCAAACAAGCACCCACAATGATATATCTGTCAGTGCACTCACAGTCACATGCAGTAGTTGCAGCATACAGCACATCTTTCCTCATGAAAAGTGGGTGCTTAGGTGATGGAGGAGATGCTGGTGGCCCGAGAAAAGTCACATCCGTCAGATCCAGAGCAGCACTAGCCAGTGCTGACGGAATCTGCCAGGCAGGCATCAGAGCACAGGGCCAGTACGCACGAGGACATAGATACGAGCTCAGGGGGTGAGATCCCAAGGCACCTGATGACAGCACTGAAGAGAAGGGTGCCGTCGCCATCTGTGTGCCATAATCAGCAGGTACATCCCAGTCTGGAGGAGATGTGGCTGGACACACTGGTGACAATGCCCGATGCAATGATGGCAAGGGGGCTAGCAGAATTGGCCCAGCAGGCTGCACCAACAGACCAGACGCTAGAGACGAACTGGCACTGGCACTGGAAAACAGGAACCCCACAGTGCCAGAGTGCAGCACAGGAAATAGGAAGGCAGCCATTGGGAGGGTGTTGGGGGGGTTGCCTCCACAGTAGGCAATGATGGGCTCGAGGCAGAAGGCAGCAGGGCAGGCTGCAGTGATGGGGGCCTCACAGCAAACTGGTAGCTTCTGGTAGTGAGGAGGAGTGCAGTCATCAAAGTGGTGGGACAACAGTCCATCAGTCATATGGTTGTCACAAGGACAGTGTCCCCATCAGCGGAAAAAAGTGGTCGGTAAACCTTTGCACCCAAACTGGTGATCCCAGTGTGAAGAGGTCAGATGAAGCCATCCACAACAGGTGCAATGCAGGCTGCAGAAGCTGGAGGAGTGTGTGTGGCTGTCAGCCGTGAAGCAACTCAGCCACACTCTTCTCTCACACCGACGTTAAGCGATAGGTTCTCAGAAAAGGAAGAAGGGCAGCATCCGGCAAAGAATCCACAACAAACTATTTCATTTAGGACTCGAATGAACGCAACAGTCATTCCACCTTGCCGTTTGATTATGGGTGGAATGGCAGAGCCATAACGCGATGAATGCAATGATGGGAACAAAACAACTGAAAAATTGGGCCCATTAATGGAAAGTAAGGTACAAGGCTACAACTCAATAGAGAAAACCCTCTACAGCATACAAATTGTGGCCTCAGCCAATGTCGATGCAAGCCAGAGAATGTAAGGGAACCAGGAAAAAGCATCTGTGACCAAGGAATTCACAAATGCACCCGTACAGTTGACATGAATGCATCACCTTGGCTGGCATGTACCAGACCATGTGGACAGAGAATTCCTGTAAGCCGCTAGTTGTTGGGCACACTGCCCCCAAACAGCAACAAAATGCACAATTTTGTCATCAATCTCTGGCCGAAAAGCTTGTCTTCTGCCTAATAGTTTATTGCACAAAAATCCCCAATGGCCCCGGTGGAGAAGGCGTAGAATGTCACACCGTAATGCAGGGGGAATGACTATTCTGGGAGCTGGGACAGAGGTCTTACATGGATTACAGTGAAACACTGTTAAAAACAGAGAGGTGATAATATAAGGAAAAATATTTGCACAGGGGGTTCAAAGGCCAACCTGGTAGTTTACGTGACCTGCCTCTGAATAAATTGAACCACCTGGTGGAGAAATGGGTTGGCATCAATGGCAGCTGCTATCTACAAGCTTGTAATTGGAAAACCCTTGACTGCAGCCTTCATTACGATATGAAGATGTAAGCAAAGCAACTCTTCACAATCAAAGTTGGGATCAGGACTCACAGGAAGGCAGGACAAGGTGTCCACATTAGCATTTTTAGATGTAGGTCAAAAATGGATTTCACAGTTGTAGTGGCAGAAGAACAGTGCCCAGTGCTTTAGATGGTTTGCTGCTTTGTCAGACAAGGAAGTGTGAGGGTTTATGGTCAGTAATAAGGTTAAAATTTGAGCCATATAAAAAACATGAAATTTCTTGAGAGGATAGACTATGCCAAGAGCACCTTTTGCCACCTCAGGGTAACACTACTGGACCAGAGTGAGAGATTTCAAGACAAAAGCAATAGGTCATTCAGAGTCATCAGCATATCAGTGCACTAAGGCAACACCCCCCCCCCCCCCCCACCCCCCCCATGAACCATGGACCTTGCCGTTGGTGGGCAGGATTGCGTGCCTCAGCGATACAGATGGCCGTACCGTAGGTGCAACCACAACGGAGGGGTATCTGTTGAGAGGCCAGACAAACGTGTGGTTCCTGAAGAGGGGCAGCAGCCTTTTCAGTAGTTGCAGGGGCAACAGTCTGGATGATTGACTAATCTGGCCTTGCAACATTAACCAAAACGGCGTTGCTGTGCTGGTACTGCGAACGGCTGAAAGCAAGGGGAAACTACAGCCGTAATTTTTCCCGACGACATGCAGCTTTACTGTATGATTAAATGATGATGGCATCCTCTTGGGTAAAATATTCCGGAGGTAAAATAGTCCCCCATTCGGATCTCCGGGCGAGGACTACTCAGGAGGATGTCGTTATCAGGAGAAAGAAAACTGGCGTTCTACGGATCGGAGCGTGGAATGTCAGATCCCTTAATCGGGCAGGTAGGTTAGAAAATTTAAAAAGGGAAATGGATAGGTTAAAGTTAGATATAGTGGGAATTAGTGAAATTCGGTGGCAGGAGGAACAAGACTTCTGGTCAGGTGATTACAGGGTTATAAACACAAAATCAAATAGGGGTAATGCAGGAGTAGGTTTAATAATGAATAGGAAGATAGGAATGCGGGTAAGCTACTACAAACAGCATAGTGAACGCATTATTGTGGCCAAGATAGATACGAAGCCCACACCTACTACAGTAGTACAAGTTTATATGCCAACTAGCTCTGCAGATGACGAAGAAATTGAAGAAATGTACGATGAAATAAAAGAAATTATTCAGATAGTGAAGGGAGACGAAAATTTAATAGTAATGGGTGACTGGAATTCGAGTGTAGGAAAAGGGAGAGAAGGAAACATAGTAGGTGAATATGGATTGGGGCTAAGAAATGAAAGAGGAAGCCGCCTAGTAGAATTTTGTACAGAGCACAACTTAGTCGTAGGTAACACTTGGTTTAAGAATCATGAAAGAAGGTTGTATACGTGGAAGAACCCTGGAGATACTAAAAGGTATCAGATAGATTATATAATGGTAAGACAGAGATTTAGGAACCAAGGTTTAAGTTGTAAGACATTTCCAGGGGCAGATGTGGACTCTGACCACAATCTATTGGTTATGACCTGTAGATTAAAACTGAAGAAACTGCAAAAACGTCGGAAATTAAGGAGATGGGACCTGGATAAACTGAAAGAACCAGAGGTTGTACAGAGTTTCAGGGAGAGCATAAGGGAACAATTGACAGGAATAGGGGAAAGATATACAGTAGAAGAAGAATGGGTAGCTGTGAGGGATGAAGTAGTGAAGGCAGCAGAGGATAAAGTAGGTAAGAAGACGAGGGCTGCTAGAAATCCTTGGGTAACAGAAGAAATATTGAATTTAATTGATGAAAGGAGAAAATATAAAAATGCAGTAAATGAAGCAGGCAAAAAGGAATACAAACGACTCAAAAATGAGATCGACAGGAAGTGCAAAATGGCTAAACAGGGATGGCTAGAGGACAAATGTAAGGATGTAGAGGCTTATCTCACTAGGGGTAAGATAGATACTGCCTACAGGAAAATTAAAGAGACCTTTGGAGAGAAGAGAACCACGTGTATGAATATCAAGAGCTCAGATGGCAACCCAGTTCTAAGCAAAAAAGTGAAGGCAGAAAGATGGAAGGAGTATATAGAAGGTTTATACAAGGGTGATGTACTTGAGGACAATATTGTGGAAATGGAAGAGGATGTAGATGAAGACGAAATGGGTGATACGATACTGCGTGAAGAGTTTGACAGAGCACTGAAAGATCTGAGTCGAAACAAGGCCCCCGGAGTAGACAACATTCCATTAGAACTACTGACGGCCTTGGGAGAGCCAGTCATGACAAAACTCTACCAGCTGGTGAGCAAGATGTATGAGACAGGCGAAATACCCTCAGACTTCAAGAAGAATATAATAATTCCAATCCCAAAGAAAGCAGGTGCTGACAGATGTGAAAATTACCGAACTATCAGTTTAATAAGTCACAGCTGCAAAATACTAACGCGAATTCTTTACAGACGAATGGAAAAACTGGTAGATGCGGACCTCGGGGAGGATCAGTTTGGATTCCGTCGAAATGTTGGAACACGTGAGGCAATACTGACCTTACGACTTATCTTAGAAGAAAGATTAAGAAAAGGCAAACCTACGTTTCTAGCATTTGTAGACTTAGAGAAAGCTTTTGACAATGTTGACTGGAATACTCTTTTTCAAATTCTAAAGGGGGCAGGGGTAAAATACAGGGAGCGAAAGGCTATTTACAATTTGTACAGAAACCAGATGGCGGTCATAAGAGTCGAGGGGCATGAAAGGGAAGCAGTGGTTGGGAAAGGAGTGAGACAGGGTTGTAGCCTCTCCCCAATGTTATTCAATCTGTATATTGAGCAAGCAGTAAAGGAAACAAAAGAAAAATTTGGAGTAGGTATTAAAATTCATGGAGACGAAGTAAAAACTTTGAGGTTCGCCGATGACATTGTAATTCTGTGAGAGACGGCAAAGGACTTGGAAGAGCAGTTGAACGGAATGGACAGTGTCTTGAAAGGAGGATATAAGATGAACATCAACAAAAGCAAAACGAGGATAATGGAATGTAGTCCAATTAAATCGGGTGATGCTGAGGGAATTAGATTAGGAAATGAGACACTTGAAGTAGTAAAGGAGTTTTGCTATTTAGGAAGTAAAATAACTGGTGATGGTCGAAGTAGAGAGGATATAAAATGTAGACTGGCAATGGCAAGGAAAGCGTTTCTGGAGAAGAGAAATTTGTTAACATCGAATATAGATTTAAGTGTCAGGAAGTCATTTCTGAAAATATTTGTTTGGAGTGTAGCCATGTATGGAAGTGAAACATGGACGACAACTAGTTTGGACAAGAAGAGAATAAAAGCTTTCGAAATGTGGTGCTACAGAAGAATACTGAAGATAAGGTGGATAGATCACGTAACTAATGAGGAGGTATTGAATAGGATTGGGGAGAAGAGAAGTTTGTGGCACAACTTGACTAGAAGAAGGGATCGGTTGGTAGGACATGTTTTGAGGCGTCAGGGGATCGCAAATTTAGCGTTGGAGGGCAGTGTGGGGGGTAAAAATCGTAGAGGGAGACAGAGAGATGAGTACACTAAGCAGATTCAGAAGGATGTAGGTTGCAGTAGGTACTGGGAGATGAAGAAGCTTGCACAGGATAGAGTAGCATGGAGAGCTGCATCAAACCAGTCTCAGGACTGAAGACCACAACAACAACAACAACAACAAGGCAACACCAAGGCCTTACTGTGAGACGTCAGTCACCAAAACTGTGTGCTTGTCTATTGCAGCTAAACATAGTGTTGAGTGTAGTTTGCATTTTGATATTTGGAAATCATTTTCGCAATCTAGGCCCCAGCAAAAATGTAGATTCTTGCATAACAGTACATGCAACAGGTGGGCCAATGTGGCTGCCCTGGCAAGAATTTATGGTAGTAGGCTGTCTTCCCTAGGAAGGCCTGAAGTTCCATCATGAACGAGGGGTGATACATAGACATAACTGCAAAGATATGGTCTGGCAGAGGGCGAACCCCATTCTGCAAGACCTCAAAGCCTAAATAAATAACTGAAGGTTGAAAAAAACAGAGACTTTTTTGTGAGGTTAAACCATAAGCTTCCGGACTGTAAGACAGAAACATAGTGCCTAAGGTTTCCAAGTGATTGGCCATGGAGGAGCCTGTGCAACAATATCATCCAGATAATTAATGCAACCCAGAACAGGAATAGACAAATGCTCTAAAAAAAACTTTGTTAAATAGTAGGGGCACTAGCCACACCAAATGAAAGACACATGTACTAATAGAGACCAAAAGGAGCATTCAAAACCAAAACTCGACAAGACACTTCGTCCACAGGAACCACGCCTCAGACAAATCAGCTTTAAAAAAGTACTAGCCACTCAATATTTTTACCAAAAGTTCCTCCTGGCATGAGAGAGGATACATATACATGATCAACTGCACATCAACAGTAGTGCTGAAGTCACCACAGAGCAAAGTTTTCCCAATCACTTCCAAATTACAGCCAGTGAAATGACCAATCACTAGTCATTGCAGGTTGTACCACTGCTAGAGATTGAAGTCTGTCCCATTCTGATTTCACTTGATCTTTCAGGGCAACAGGAATGGATGCACACGACAAAAATGAAGTCAAGCCATGCATTTCAAAGAAATATGAGCAGAAAAATTCATAGCACACCTTACATCCTCTGAGAACAAGTCTGAAAACTCTTCACACGATGTTTCCAACTGATAATATTGTACCTAATGGGTCACGTGGTGAACTGCATTGATGAGAGAAAATCCAAATGTCTGAAATGTGTCCATCTCTTTGCAACATTGGCATCACCAATCACAAAAAATGTAATGGAGTGAACAATTGACTTGTAAGAGGCAGATCCTGTAAATTGTCCCAACAATGCAATGTTCTGTTTGTTGTAACAGACCAGTTTCTGCATGGCCAGTATCAACAGCAGCAAGCTTAAACCCACATATGTTTGAGAATTCAATAACATCTCTTCAGCACTTGTATTGAGCTATAAGCGGATCATCAGGCAAAAAACAGTTGATTCAATAAACAACTTGGGAGAAGTCACAAGCATTTGAGTCACACAATTTACGTCCATGTCCATACCCTGAGCAACCTTCAATGAATGTCAGAGGGAGGCGATGAGGCCTTTATTCTGGCAAGTATTAAAAGTAGCCCAGCACTCAGGCCATGGCCAAACATTCATGCTGGACAAAAAAGAAGGTACAAGATGGAAACAGAGAATGCTGATTGTGTGCTGTGATGGTTGTGGCTGCTTTGCTTGTCCTTGTTCAGTTCGGTGCTGGGCCTATATATTTATTGCCACTACTAGCACTTCCTAATGCAAGCTATCTGTCGTCCTAGTGGTAACATCTTGTGACAGCAGTGCTACATCATCCTACATTTCAGTTTGGTCACCTACTGCCTGATAACCTTCAAAAGACTGTGCTATTTGCAAAAACGTTTGCCAATGGGGAGGGTGGTGGGGTGTTTCACAGAGTAAAGCCTTCTGGTGCACTTCCTTGTCTAGAATTAAACAGATAACTATGTCACACACCATAGAGTTTGCATAAGAATCACTATGGACATCAGTAACAAACTGACTGTTATGCATTAGGCCATGACGTTTGGCTGCCCAGACACTGTATGATAGATTTTTTTAATATTTATTTTTCATTTTTTGCAGCATTCGTAAAATTCAACTTGTAATGCTATGACATGCATTCATTTGCAATGGTAGTTGGACAAAAACTGGACAAATGATCAAAAGTAAGAGCTTCTTTTTCTTGAAAAGAAACAAGCTCAGTTTTACGGTTGATACACCTTACTGTTGCTACACCTTAGGTGGAATCCATGAGAGGAAGAAGGCTCCGTGCAGATTCGGTCTCACACCGAAAGCCAAAAAATGCTGTCTGAGCCTTTTCTTGTAAGTGTCCCAATCCATGACTTAATAATCCTATGGAGCAAAAATTGGTGGATAGACTAGGGGAATGGTACCCTGTCTGTTAATAGAAACTGACATAGTGGTCATGGCTGAAATATGCTCAAAGAAATCGCAAGAAAATAGCAAATCACCAAGATGATAAAGATATCCTGCAAACACATATGTGAATTGCAAATCACAGCAAAACATTCCAGAAATCCTGCCTGTATATATATATCATTTAAAAAGTACTGTAAACTGCTAAGTAATGTAATTAAATACTCAAAGAGTTCATATTTTAACACCAAAATCAACCAATCCTGTAATAAAATCAAAACAAACTGGGATATAATCAGGAGTGAGTCAGGTGTCAATGGTGCTAATAAACACGTTGACTTTGTTTTAAATATTGATGATAAATATATAAGCAATCAATAGATAGTTGCAAAAAAATTAATGACCATTTCGTAAGTGCTGCTGCACAAATAGGCTGTAATGGCTACTTAGAAAGTGCCATGGAGATACTGGAACACAATTCTCCAAATCTAGTAAGTAACATAAGTGTATCCCCCCTAACTAGTAACAAAGTAAGGAAAACCATTGTATCATTAAAAATTAAAGAACAATCAGGCATAGATAATATTTCCAGTAATCTACAAAAAGCCTGCTCTGATCAATTATCCAAAGTTTTATCCGACATATATAATGCCTCTACATATCAGGGGGTCTTCCCAGATGGAATAAAGCTTGCTATAGTGAAGCCACTACACAAAAAGGAGACTCAACACATGTCATTAACTATTGCCCATCTCTCTTTTGACCACTTTTGCAAAAGTCCTTGAAAAAATTACTGCATTCCAGAATTATACGGCACCTTGAAAACTTTCAAATGTCAGTGATAGTTTGGTTTTTGAAAAGGTATGCCCACTACTGGAGAAATATTTCCATTCACAAATGACATAATGGGATCCCTTGATATAAAAATGAAGCCAGTTGGGATCTTTTGTGATCTCTCTTAGGCTTTTGACTGAGTGGATCACAAAATCTTTGTCAATAAAGCATTTCAATACCACATCAGAGGGGCAGTGAGAAACTGGCTACAATCTGACTTAAATGGTAGAAAGCAGAAGGTAGCTATTGATAAGAGCATCATAGCAGGGGATGAGGTGAAGTCTGACTGGGGCACTGCACTCTATGTTTCCTCAGGGGTCAGTTCTTGATCCAGTGCTGTTTCTAATTTACATAAATGTCCAGCCTTTGTCAAATAAAACAAGCAAGTTTGCTGATGATACTAGCACTATGATAAACAACAAACAGTCCACTGACATAAAAGCTGAAGCCAACAAATTACTTTCAGAACTCTTAGACTAACTCACTAACAGTAAACCTGAACAACCAATTACATCCACATCAGCTTTGATCACGAAGTCCCACAAGAGATTCCTGTTTTACATGACAGTCATCAAATACAAAGAGGACACTGGACCAAATTCTTTGGACTCCTCATATACAGTAGGGTCAGCTGGCAACATCATATCTGATACATCATAAAAAATTGTCCTCTGCTATTCTTACCATTAGGACACTCTCATAAAGTGGAGACATCTGGGACACAAAATATACTTATTTTGGGAATGTACATTCCATCATGTGCTATGGAATTAACTTCTGGGGCACTCCTCCTTCAACAAAGAAAATCTGCTTGCAGTAAAAGGGTGGTCCAAATAATGTGCAAAGTTTATTCAAGAACCTCCTGCCATAATTTGTTCCAGATGCTCGGGAGACTTACAACAACATCCCAATATATTTACTTGATTATGAGTTTCATGGTTGAGAATCCTGCCCACTATGCAACCAGTGAAATGTTCCATGATCACAACACAGGGAGGAAGGCTAACCTCCACTGTGAACTAAAAGATCTATCTCAGGTGCAGAAAGGTGTACAGTACTCCAATGTTAAAATTTTTAATTCGCTGCCTGCATAGTAACAAGGCATTACTTAAATGTAAATTAAAGATACATTTACTTCAAAAAGCTTTTTATTCATTAAATGAATTTTTTGACAGAGGAGCATAAAATTTGGATATTTGTCACATTTTAAACAACATGTGTTAATCCTTGTCTTTATCCCTCTGCTTACTTCTTCTGTTGTAGTTTTATATTATGTGCTTTCCCTGCAATTGTTTTTGTAAAATAAATATTATGTTCTATGGCTATTTTTGTAAAGTAACTACTATGTTCTATGTAAATACATTTGTATAATATTTACGTCATTCCATATCCCTGTGTCTCAGATGCATTAATGTTCTAAGAAATAAGTATATACATAAATAAGATAAAAATAAGTTCAATCAGAGCCAGTAGCGCAGCATCCATAATGAATAAACCAGATGATACTGCACTTAAAGATTGCACATGTAGAAACCATCCCATCCTTGTCACCATTTGTGTGGTATCCAAGAAATACATGAGACTGGTCGAAGTAACACAGATATGATTTTATACATGAATCTCAGAACAATAATGGAAAACAGCCTCTTGAGGATCCTCATGTAACAAGAAACAGTACACTGCTGTGAATAGTACACTGAATAGACATAAGAGAATAAGGTAGTGCTGCTCTGTGGATATATATGTGTGAGCCACAAACAGATGGAGCGGTGAAGACCTCGCTGCATGCATGCCTCCAACAAGTGACTTCAGTGATACAGTTGGTGGCCAATTTGAAAACACACATGTGGTGACACCAAACACAGTGCACTCACACTCACATCCACTATTTGCAGGATACAGCAATAATTTTTCGAAGTACAGATGTAATACAAAGACACCTATTGATTAATGCACTTAAGTGTTTATACCATCTCATCCATATCACATCACACATAATTTTTTTAAGTTGTAATGTGTCTTCAAGATTCCTTCTCAAAACATTTTTAGATTCTATGAGGCACATAGATTTTGGGACAAGTCAAAAGTAATTTTCTTCACTCTGATTATTTGGTATATCAACATCGACATTCTGTAATTACAAAATCTAACACTTAATTCTTTTTAACAATAGATAATGCTAACAGCATTTGTCTTGTTTTTAAATCTAAAAAATCAGTTTTGAATTGTTTCCCACCTTATAACATTCTGAAATAAAATTTTACAACATGTGAAACACTTAATAAAAGCCTAGTTGTTATATTTTAGTTCACTGCTTAGCTGGCTTTTTCTAGTAGCTGAAATATTTATACCAAGAGAAATTCACTAACTCATAGCTTTCTAACACATGGTTCTCGGCATTACTGGATCCCTCACTGAACCAATCTAGAATGCTACCTAGTAATCTGTCAAAGTTTCTAGTTTTTAAAACTACAGCAATCAAAAAACATTTGAGATTAATTAATTATTAAATATAATTATTTTTATTAAAATTCCTTTATACATGGTTTTTCATATTTGAAAATTGCCTACATGTTTTTGACAGTTCAGTAACCAGTAAAAATGTTTAGTGGTAAAAGATACCAAAATGTATAATTTGTGAAAATATTGGAAATATGTGTTGCACACAGACCAAGATGCTTCAGATTTTTTGAAACAAACCTTGAAGTATGCACCTGTTTGTCTATGATAATAGTTGTATCATACTGTAAGACACAAACAGTAGCACAGTCACAATAAATCAAACTTTATTCTTCTTCCACATACAAGCAAACAACAGTTTAGAGTATAGACACAGACATAGAAACAGTTGAGGTACTGATAAAAACAGTTGCTGACAATAAGTAACACAATATGAGAGTGAGTGCCTAATGCACTGTGGTTATAAAGAGGAGGGCTCCAGTAGATGACATGGTGGATGCCATGCCTTGTGCACAAGTCATGTGGCCCACTACAAGTAGCCCCTGGTGACTGACCCATGCAGCTGCCATTGGTGGAATATTCAAAATGTACACTATATGATCAAAAGTATCCAGACACGTGGCTGAAAATTGCTTATGAGTTTGTGTGCCCTCCATCGATAATGCTGGAATTCAATATGGTGTTGGCCCACCCTTGGCCTTGATGATAGCTATGATAGCTTTCACTCTCACAGGCATATGTTCAGTCAGGTGCTGGAAGGTTTCTTGGGGAATGCCAGCCCATTCTTCACAGAGTGCTGCACTGAGGAGAGGTATTGATGTCAGTCGGTGAGACCTGGCATGAAGTTGGTTTTCCAAAACATCCCAAAGGTGTTTTATAGGGTTAAGGTCAGGACTCTGTGAAAGCCAGTCCATTACAGGGATGTTATCATCATGGAACCACTCTGCCACAGGCTGTGCATTATGAATAGACGCTCAATCATCTTGAAAGATGCAATCGCCATCCCCGAATTACTCTTCAACAATGGGAAGCAAAAAGGCACTTAAAACATAAATTTAGTTAGGCCTGTGCTGTGATAGTGCAATTCAAAACAACAAGGGGTGCAAGCTCCTCCATGGAAAACATGACCACACCATAATGCCACCACCTCCAAATTTTACTGTTGGCACTACACAAGCTGGCAGATGACGTTCAGTGGGCATTCACCATACCCACACCCTGCCATCGGATTGCCACACTGTGTACCATGATTCATCACTCCACACAACATTTTTCCACTGTTCAGTTGTCCAATGTTTATGCTCCTTACACCAAGCAAGGTGTCATTTGGCATTTACCAGCATGATGTGTGGCTTATGAGTAGCCACTTGACCATGAAATCCAAGTTTTCTCACCTCCCGCCTAACTATCATAGTACTTGCAGTGGATCCTGATGCAGTTTGGAATTCCTGTGTGCTGGTTTGGATAGATGTCTGCCTATTACACATTACAACCATCCTCAACTGTCAGTGGTCTCTGTCAGTCAATAGAAAAGGTCACCCTGTACGCTTTTGTGCTGTACATGTCACTTCATATTTCTACTTCATTATCACATCAGAAAGAGTGGACCTAGAGCTGTTTAGGAGTGTGGAAATCTCATGTACAGACATATGACACACATGATACCCAATCACCTGACATGTGCGTAGTCCGTGAGATCTGCGGAGCTCCCCATTATGCTTTCTCACAATGTCTAATGACTACAGAGTCACTGATATGGAGTTCCTAGCAGTAGGTGGCAGCACAATGCACCTAATATGAAAAATGTAGGTTTTTGGGGGTGCCAGATACTTTTGATCACATAGTGTAGCATGCCAGTGGCCTGGTGCTATGGCACATATCCAAGTATTTCGTACATGGTTATAGCACTAGCATTGTTATCTGATACCATTAATTTGAATTTTAACCAGAAGGCTATAGTTATTGCCTCTTGTAGGATTCTGTAAGTAAAAACCACTGTAATATTTAGATTCTCTATCTATATACTACTATGGTATTTGTGTTTCCAAGCTCTATACAACAGCTTTAACAAATACTCTCTTTGATCACATAAACTCATTTCAGTGCCAGCGATTTGAAGCAGGACTAATTTATAAAAAATGTTCTTAATTTGCATGTTAACCATTTCATTTTCTCCTTGGTCATTGCTATTTCTGTAATTTATAAATTTCCGTGTATGAACTACATCTACATTTTACAGCCTCTTATCTTTTTTCTTTTATTGTTGTATTTCCATAGACACAATGTTTCTCACCTTTAACCAGTTTCTTATGAGCGCAGGAAAAATGATATTCTTATTTAAAAATGAAATGATTACTACAATTCTAACATAGCAGACCATATGTCAAATTCTTTACACAATCCAAGAGAATACATTTGCCAAGATGCTGATTGTTATTTAGTATGAATTAATATAGGCTACAGCAGTCCACTCACCCCACCAATGACTCACACTGAACCCAGGGTTATTGTTCAGTTCAGCCCCCCATGGAACCCCCCTCCCCCCCCCCCCTTTTCCCCCCGGGAACGTCTCACACCAGATGAGTGTAACCCCAATTTTTGCGTGGTAGAGTAATGATGGTGTACCCGTACATGGAGAAAGTGTTTGTGCAGCAATCACCGACATACTGTAACTGAGGCGGAATAAGGGGAACCAACTGGGATTCGCCGAGGCAGATGGAAAACCACCTTAAAAACCATCCACAGATTGGCCAGCACACTGGACCTTGACACTAACCTGTTGGGTGGATTCGTGCCAGGGACTGGAAATGTCTTCCAACCTAGAAAGAGGTGTGTTAGACTGCATGGCTAACCTAGTGTAATTTAAGTGAAACACCCCACCAGAATACTTCAGTATAAGATTTTGATGATGTCACTGTCATTATTCCATCTTGTATTTTCCATTGTTCAGTTTAAGATTTTTTTAATTGATTTATCATATTTCTGGTGTGAAGGAGACTACTAGTTGTATAATGCTTTCCAGTGACTCCCACTATCTTCATAGAGACAGTTTTTCTTCATATCCATATCCAAAGTTATGTTTCCTGATCTGTGTAGTTGTAAGTCAATTTGATTTTTTACATAGTCTCTTAATTACAATGTGACTTGTTTAAACAATGTTATTCTATGTGAATGGATGTTATTAAAATATGATATATACCCTTTTTTTTAAATGTTGGCACTACACTAGATTGAAATTTGATTAAGGCAATATAGTTCATCAAATTTTACACAGCACTGATTTTAAAGAGTTTGCTCACAGATGACAGATGTTGCAGAATTTTGCACATGGTTAACTTTTAAAGCTAAACTTAATTCTTGATGACAGAGCACAGACAGTGTGTTGTCATAGATGTGTAGACCTAATGAAAGCATTGAGACAGGAATAACAAGGTTTGCAGCAAATTTTCTGAAATGGGGGTACTTGTTACAGTCTAACCTGTGCAGTGATGGCAAGATCCCAACACATATATTCCCACCCTGGTTGTCCACTCTGACCAGCCTCATGAAAGAGTTTTATACCAATTATGTCAATAAGAGATGGAGATATGCCTCGCCTCTTGGTACTCAAAACAATTTCAGACATTGTTTCAGAAGCAATGAAAACCGCATGCCATATTTAAAGGAATGTAAAACCTGCAAGATTAACAACAACTTTCAGATGCTCAAAAGTTAGCTTCTACTTCAGTGACAGATTTTTCAACAGTTTCCATAGCAAAACTATGTCTATAAACCTGACAGAAAATCCAAAGAGTTCTTGTTGTATGTAAAGAATACCATTGGTAAGACACAACCAGTATCTTCACTGCATGATGGCCATGGTAATGTTACTGTTGACAGCTACACTAAAGTGGAATTACTAAACACAGTCTTCCAAAATTCCTTTACCAAAGAAGATGCAGTTAACATTCCAGAATTCAAATCAATAACAGCAGCCAATATGAATAATCTGGAAGTAGATACCCTTAGTGTAGCGATAAAGTCATCTAATAAAGGTATTGTGGGCCAGAACATATACCAATCAGGTTCCTTTTTGAGTATGTTAATGAAGTAGGTTAATTTTTAGCAAATCCCATACAACCTTTCACTCAACAAAAGATCCATACCTAAAGACTGGAACATCACACAGGTTACACCAATACACAAGAAATGAAACAGAAGTAATCCACTGAACCATAGATCCATATCACTCTCACAGATCTGCTTAGGGATTTGGAACATACACTGCGACTGAACATTGTGAAATGCTTGGAAGAAAATAGTCTGTTGACACATAGACAGCACATACACAGAAAATATTGTCATTGTGAAACACAACTGGCTCTTCATTTTCATGATGTACTGGTGATTATTGGCAGCAGATCTCAAGTCGATTTCATATTTTTAGATTTCTAGAAGGCTTTTGGCAGGATTCCCCGCAAGCAGATTCTAATCAACTTGTGTGCCCATGGAGTATTACCTCAGTTGTGCAGCTGGGTATCTTATACCTTGTCAGAAAGGTCCCAGTTCACAGTAACTGACGGTAAATCATCCAGTGAAACCAAAGTGATATCTGGGGTTCCCCAAGGGAGAGTTATAGGTCCTCTACTATTCTTAATATATATACATGTTAATTAGACAGTACTCATGTACATGTATTTACATTCTTAATATCTCATGAAACATTGTATTTTGGGTTACTTGTATTTTAGAAAAAAATACTTCAGTGCAAAAATGATTTCACAGTAATGATGTCTAGTTCTCAATAACTGTGTAGAAACCTCAATAAGCTATTTGTAATTTAAATTACATTTTGCATCAACAAACATGCTCCACAAGCCAACATGAAGTGCATGGCAGAGTGTGCCACATATCCCACCACGCATTTTCTCTCCTGTTCCACTCACAAATAGAGCAAGGAAAAACAACTGCCCATAAGTCTCCATGCAAGCGCTAACTTATCTTATCTTTGTAATCATTACATGAAATGTATATCGATTGCAGTAGAATTGTTCTGCAGTTGGCTTCAAATGACATTTATCTAAATTTCCTGAAGAATGTCTCTTTAAAAGAAGGTTGTATTCCCACCAGGGGTTCCCATTTCAGTTCATGAAGAATCTACATAATACCTTCAAGCTAATCAAACCTGCAGGTTACAATCTGGCAGCATCTCTCTGAATTGTTTCATTGTCTTCCTTTAATCTGACCTGGGAGGGATCCCAAACACTCAAGCAGTACTCAAGAAGGGGTCACACCAATGTTATATATGCTACTTTATTTGCAGATGAACCACACTTTCCTAAAATTCCACACTTTCCTAAAATTCTCCCAATAAACTGAAGTTGAGCATTCACCTTCCCTATAGCATCCCTATACGTCCATTCCATTTCATATTGCTTTGCAGAGTTAAACCTGCATACTTAATAGATGTGACTGTGTCTGGCAGCACACTACTAGTGCTATATTTAAAAATTATTATGGGTTTGTTTTTCTTACTAATCTGCAAATAACTTATATTTTTCTACATTTATAGCTGGCTACCATTCATCATACCAACTACAAATTTTATCTAAGTCACCCTGTAACCTCCAACAGTCAGTCAAGAGTAGGCCCAAATGTCACCAAGGCTGTTCTGACTAGGCTGCAGAAGTTTCACTGGGAAGCCCTTACATATCCTCCATACAATCCCAATCTCTCCCCTTGTAATTTCCGTAATTTTGGTGCCCTGAAGGAAGACATTCATGGTCGCTGATTTGCTTAGATCAAGAGGTGCACACCGTGGTACAATCTTGGTTACACAGGCAACTACAAACATTTGTCCCTGAATTCATTGACCATCTTGTCTCACAATGGGATAAATGTAATAGCAATCATGGCAATTACTTTTGAAATAATAAAAAGTTTACTTACTTTTCTCCATCTGTCTCATTTTCATTTGAATGCATGTAAGACATAGCTGAAATGCAGACTGTAGTGTTAAGACAGTAGGTTGAAGGGTCCTATCCTTATAATGCACAGCTCTCAAATTATGCTCCACAGCTATGAGGACATCAACTCCCATACATGATGTCGCCAGAAAACACAAATGGCTTTGCTCCTTACTGAACCCAACAGACTGCAAGCATGAGACCTGAACTGGTGCCTACCCACCAACACACTCTTTTTCAATGATCATCAGGCATCACAAAAATCCTGCAGTCATTGGTGAAGAGACCCCAATACCACTCATCCAGGATACATTCCATATGGCCCCTTGCTAACATTCTTTGCACACCTTAATGTTGTGTGATTTGTGCTGTTGTTTGTTAATCAATCCCCAGAGTTCAAGTTCATTGTGTGGAGACAGCTATCTATCCTTTGGATCAACATAGTCTTCTGAGCTGCATCAAAAAAGACAGCACAGGTTGGAGATAGAGCATACTCTATTTAGTTTTACCGAGAAATAGATTTACTTGATCTTCATTGCAGAGCTAACTGTAAACACTGATTTTCTACAGGCAAAAGAATATTGCAAAAGATGTTCCCAATCAAAAAATATAAATTATCAAAATTATGAGTGTGATGCAAGACTTTTATTGGCCTTCCACTAAACATAAATCAAATGTAATTAGTACTTTTCAGAGATGTCACAAATGTTGCAATTAATTTTGTTAGAGAGAGAAATCAAGAGACATTGTTAACCAAGTTTTTCAAAGAACTATTAAATGGTATTCTGAAAAAGAACTCTTCCTTAAATATGAAAAAACAGTATATGGAGTTATTTACAAGGAATGGAATACCTTCTTTAGTTGATGCTCTACGGCTTATGGATATTTGTGGCAAATCATGTTGTACTGCCATCAAATGTAACAAAAAATCTTCATTATTGCTACCAGTTTCAATAACTGCTAATCATCGTCAGGCACAATAAGTAATATTTTTGTTGAGTATGATTCAAGTCAATTGTGAATAATGATGATGAACAGCAACAGTTTACACTGATAGCAATAATAAATGTTTTCATGGCATCTGATAGTGATATAAAATGATTTTCAATAAAAAGAATACCACCATCCATTAATATAGAACATGGACAGGAGTAACTAAATCGGATAGAATGTACCAAAGTTTGGAAGTAAATATTGATGAAAATTTGAACTGGAAGAGACATACAAATAAGGTGCTCTAACAGTAAAGTTCAGATACATAATTTTAAGCTTCCTCAGTTAATCAGCTGCCTGTATTGCCCTAGGCAACACATTACTCCAACAGCATTCCTTCCCATCATCCAGGTGATACCTGTACAGTGAGCATCTTTGCTACTCTTATCACTCCCTATCATTCCCCTCACTACCCAGCCCAGTGGTGGATGGACAGTTGTCAAGTGATGGGCATGAACTCCTGTCACTCAATGTTTCTGCCTCCCCATCAGGTATGAAAGACTATCTCTGTCAACTTTGTGCCTTCAGTTAGCTGAGCACTTGGTCCCACACTTTACGGAGAGTGAAGCTACTGTCTGTACTGATCAGGCCATTGGCCACTCATAGTTCAGCAGTCTCATTGAGAACACAATCCCAAATGGCAACATCTATCTTAACACTCATTTGTTCATTAAGTCCCTTGTAGCCATGCAGTGTTCTGCAAATGGGTCTGTTGGCTTTGGTTTCTCCTGAACTCCTGACACCTTTCTTTGATTGTCTGCGCAAGTAGTCTGATTTCTGCCTTACCAGATGAAGAAAACTTACCAAGGGAACTCACTCACATTAAGGATGCATTCAAAAATGGATAGAGTGTCAGAGAAATCTGATGTGCTTTCAGACAAAAGATACAGGTCCAGCAAACAGAACATGACAAGGAAGATGAGACAATGGCATACGTGATGTACAGATGCAAAGTATTGCACAAAATCAACAGAATCATGACTTGTCATAACATTAAATGCGTTATCCGTCCACTTGAAAAACCCATGTGAACTATTAGGTGGGATCAAAGGGGACCTGTGGCTCTGTAAATTGCATGTCTATCACATTCCATTCAGTACACTGGATAGACTGTGTGGACAGTCAAAAAGGGTGACAGGAGCACAGGAGACACATCAAATTCAACCAGCCCACAAAACATTTGGTTGGGGAAAAGTGTATGGCTGCTGGGAAACAAACAAAAGTGCTAAGAGAGACTTTATCATTTTGGGATTTTGTTCTAAAGGAGATTCCAGAAATACAAATGGCCAATGACATGATCAACAGAGACAGTGTCTTCACCCTCAGTAAAGCATGGGACCTAGTGCTCAGGCATCTGAAGTCATAACGTCAGCTGAAAGTGATTTCCATCTCTGATGGGGTACTGGTAGACCAAGGGACCAGCACCACATTTAAAACTGCAGCTCCCACCTCTGCACAACTGTCAAGCCTCCATATTTACTTTCACTCCATGTTCAGAGTCAACCCCTGTGCCGTACAAAGTATATATCCTTGCTCTCTGATAGAATTGTCACCATTTATTCTCATTTGGGCCACTTCTTTTGTAACAGAATCCCAATATGCTTATGTTTCATCTAAAAATCTTGTTTTTTAAACTTGTATTTTAAATCATTTTTCTATGGAATTTTCAGCTATGGGCTACTTCTCAAGTTCACTGTGTTTAATATATCATGAGTGCTCTGCACAATGCTTAGCAACAATCTGAATAGTTTGTCCTATGTAAATGCAACCTCATTCAGAGGGGACACCATATACACCAGCAAGCAAGTGTACATGTCCGTGCCTCTCCATAACTAAGGCTTCAGTTTTTTGACAAGTGGTCTCCTTTATTCTAAAGTCTGTAATCTTGTTGATTCATGCTTACAGTGTGCAATTAATAGGGAATTAACATTTTGCTTTTAAAGGACATGAGGTTCCATGTGTTACAACTCTTAGTACTTGGTAGGTTCAGTTGGCTGCGAGGTTCAAATAGTTTGCTCACTTACACTTAACAAGAGTGCTTATTACAGAATTCACATCTCACCTCTAAGGGAACTTAAGAGCCCATATTTTAGTAAGTGATGAATTTAAGTCACTATGTTTAGTACTTTTGGTTTAATGGGAATTGAAATCTCTGATTGTGAGAGTTTAACAATTTTACTTTTGGAAATTTAGAATTGTATTAGTGTCCCCATGGCATCACATTCATACCCATTTATATGAATGTTGCAGATAAATAACTGTATCTGTTGCTTCTGTTACTCAACTGCTGTGGATTATGAGGCCAATACCATCACCTGTCATGCCCAGCTACAATCACAGCACCATCCTGTCACTGTTTAGGCCATTTTTTTAATTCTGTCTGGCAAACTTAGCCAGTCATGCCTCTTTTACCCTTAGCATATGCCTCAAATGGGTCACAATCCCCTCACCCCATCTCCATTAGATGTGAGCCATACAGAAGTTGGAGGAATATGCAGGTCACCTAGGTGGTCTGACTGGTATTTAACTTTTTTTAAAATTGTTCATGTTATTAATAATTTCATGTGGCTCAGTGGCCTGGTGCAGGGCTTTCAATTGGACACTACTTGAGCTATTTGTGTGTCCCTACCCTAACCCAGTTATCCAAGTGAGGAAAGAGGATCTACAATTTAATGTGGAATCTGAACCATGTGTCACTCCTGGTGACTCCTCACATCACTGAGAGGTGAGGGATAGGTTAAAATGCAGTCTCTCATTTTAATGTTCTCCTATAATTTTCAAGTAGAATTCATTTTGACCCAAATTCTGAGTAAGATCATTGCTTCAGCAAAGGGTGTTTGGTCCTATGGAATGTGATCAACTGACTATATACACACTACACACACATTCTCAGCAAACAGGAAGCATGGGAGAGAAATCATGTGTTAACTGTTGGCCGACACCTCGAATGTGGATGCTTTCTCTGGACACAGTTTTCAGTTAGCAATGATGTGATTCCTTTTCTCTGCCTTTTTTTCTTGAACTCTATTCTAACACAAAAGTTAACATAATATTATGATGACCTCACAAACCAACCTGGGTGAACACATTTGTATTCCAAACAAGGAATGAAATTTCCTTTTTTTTTTTTTTTTGTTAAAATCTACACATTATAATTCAAGGGCCCTTAAGGATGCCTATACCATTCCTATCCTCACCAGGCCCCTCTGCACCTGCACATACCCCTAGAAAATGGTGTAAATAGAAGGTAGGGTATGAAACATCTGGAATGGAAATGTGATTAGTGGCATCAGTTTCTCTTCACTAGCAAGTGCAGGATTTGTCCAATTTCCCATCATCATCCTATAAGAGTGTGGAAGTGAGCAGACACAAACGTACATCTTATGTGTGCAGTCTTATGGGATTAGCAAGTAGGTGGGTCAATTACATTCTGAGTCAATATCATGCACATATGTTGGATGCCTTCTACTGCTATTGAAGGTAATTTAAGAGCTGTGGACTTTAGGGACATGATCCTCCAACCTGCTGTCCAGTCCTAAAGTCAACTTTTCAGCAATGTATTTGTCTTTCAAGATGGTAAATCAAAAAATACACCAAGCCCACCTTCTGAACACCTTCCTCCAGCAGGTAGCAATCAACCAAATGAAAAGGATTGCAGTATCTGCTGACATGAACCAGGCTGAGCATGCTTGAGATATGGTGAAGTTTGAGATAACTTATTGCATGAACCCTCTTTTTACTATGGATGACCTCAGGGGTGCCTACTGAAATGCAATTATAATTGGTCACAAAATTGGCAGATATGATTTTTATTTATATGCAGGAAAATTGAGAGCTTGTATTTGTTCAAGTACCTATGCAAGAGACAACTTACAGACACCATGTTTTCAAGACTGTTACATTGGATTAGAAAACAGGGCTTATTGATAAAACAGTACAATTGCTGAGGAATGCTATGAACCATATGGACTTCAAAGAAACAGTGCTTATTTACATGGATCCTTCAATCAGCACTGAATCAGTTGCATGTGTTATATGATTTTTGCAGTGTGAATGGTTGCTACATTTTTGTATGGTCAACCTTCATTTTGCTTATTATGTAAATTTTCTTGGATGGAGGCTGATTCACCAGAGGAGGAATGCTCTATGTCACATATGGACCATTGAGGATCATCATGCAGAGTCGTGAAGAGCGATCAGCACAGATTTTTAGTGAACAGGTAAGCAGATACAATGAATGGTGATTAATATACCCATATCTGTTTCCTTTCCACATTATGATACAAGTGTACAACATTTTTGACACACATATTCCTCATATTGTTGGAAGATGTTCCACTTGATTTTCTGTATCCCATGGTTCCATCATGCCCAAGTTCAAGCTGACTTTGCACACCTTACTCATGAAGACGTCTCTCAAAGGATAGGGAGATGAGGTCCTTGGCCATTTCTTTCACTGGTCTGCCCCCACTTTATTTCTACTTATGAGATCATATGAAAATTCTCTTACACATGAAACTTGTCAAGCCTGATGCGCATCTGAGCGCAAGAATTCTTGCTGCCTAAAGCATTGAATAATTGCATCAGAACTGCCCAAATAGTTATGACAGAACTTTGTACAACAATGAAATGTCTTCAAAAAGGATGTGAGGATATTACTCTGAACTATTGTTGCAAATGTAGCACAATGTATAAGTTGTGCAGAATGGTAAAATTATGACACAAATGTCTCTAGTTGGATTTTTACTGTTGTCAGCAAAACAATAGTAAATTTCAAATTTTCTCATGCTTATAACTACTGAAATAATGGTTTTTGGATCAGGATTACCTATCTCAAACTGATAAATATTGCCCTTCCTCATCACTATTGGTGAAAACTGGTGTTCTACGGGTCAGAGAGTGGAATGTCAGATCCCTTAATTGGGATCTTCACAGAAATACCCTGTAGATCATTTGCCAATCACTATATGGCAAGAAACATCTTATTTGTATCAAAGTACCTTATTTAAGTTTATACACAGCATTGTTTATTTATGAAGCAGTGAAACAGGAAATAATTGTGAGTATGGCAAAATGCACTCATGAATACGGGATATATTAATGAAGAAAGAAACTTTGTTTGAAGTCTTATAATATGTTAGCTTCTTAGTGTATTTTCCAAGTTCAACCTGATCTCCAAAAATCACACAAAATTGAAATTCCAAAGAACTATCATCAGCAGGGGGATAAAAGAACACACACTGTTAAACCTAAAAAACAACTTTCAATTTAAAATGGCAGAATATGTAAATGGAATATTGTCACTAACAATCAAAGCTATTTATTAGCTGGGAAATTTATTTTTCATTGACCATGCCATTGATTGGGAGGCTTGTACCCCTCAGCATTACAGATAGCCGTAACGTAGGTGCAACCACAACGGAGGGGTATCTGTTGAGAGGCCAGACAAACATGTCATTCCTGAAGAGGGGCAGCAGCCTTTTCAGTAGTTGTAGGGGCAACAGTATGGATGATTGACTGATCTGGCCTTGTAACACTAACCAAAACAGCCTTGCTGTGCTGGTACTGTGAACGGCTGAAAGCAAGGGGGAACTACAGCCGTAATTTTTCCTGAGGGCATGCAGCATTACTGTATCGTTAAATGATGATGGCATCCTCTTTGGTAAAATATTCTGGAGGTAAAATAGTCCCCCATTTGGATCTCTGGGTGGGGACTACTCAGGAGGACGCCAATATCAGGAGAAAGAAAACTGGCGTTCTACGGATCAGAGAGTGGAATGTCAGATCCCTTAATTGGGCAGGAAGGTTAGAAAATTTAAAAAGGGAAATGGACAGTGTAAAGTTAGATATAGTGGGAATTAGTGAAGTTCAGTGGCAGGAGGAACAAGACTTTTGGTCAGGTGAATTCAGGGTTATAAATACAAAATCAAATGGGGGTAATGCAGGAGTAGGTCTAATAATGAATAAAAAAATAAGAATGCGAGTAAGTTACTACAAACAGCATAGTGAACACATTATTGTAGCCAAGATAGATATGAAGCCCATGCCTACCACAGTATTACAAGTTTATATGCCAACTAGCTCCGCAGATGATGAAGAGGTTGATGAAATGTGTGATGAGATAAAAGAAATTATTCAGATAGTGAATGGAGATGAAAATTTAACAGTCATGGATGACCGGAATTCGATAGTAGGAGAAGTAAGAGAAGCAAACAGAGTAGGTGATTATGGAATAGGGGTAAGGAATGAGAGAAGGCAACTGGTAGAATTATGCACAGAGCATAACTTAATCACAGCTAACACTTGGTTCAAGAATCACAAAGGAAAGTTTTATACATTTAAGAAGCCTGGAGATACTGGAAGGTGTCAGATAGATTTATATAATTATAAGACAGAGATTTAGAAACCAGGTTTTAAATTGTAAGACATTTCAAGGGGCAGATGTGGACTCTGACCACAATCTATTGGTTATGAACTGTAGATTAGAACTGAAGAAACTGCAAAAAGGTGGGAATTTACGGACATGGGACCTGGATAAACTGACAGAACCAGAGGTTTTAGAGTGTTTCAGGGAGAGAATTAGGGAGCCATTGACAAGCATGGGAGAAAGAAATACAGTAGAAGAAGAATGGGTAGCTTTGAGACATGAAATAGTGAAGGCAGCAGAGGATCAAGTAGATAAAAAGACAAGGGCTAATAGAAATCCTTGGGTAACAGAAGAGATATTGAATTTAATTGATGAAAGGAGAAAATACAAAAATGCAGCAAATGAAGCAGGCAAAAAGGAATACAAACATCTCAAAAATGAGATCAACAGAAAGTGTAAAATGGCTAAGCAGGGATGGCTACAGGGCAAATGTGAGTATTTAGAGACGTACATCACTAAGGTAAGACAGATACTGCCTACAGGAAAATTAAAGAGACCTTTGGAGAATCCATGAATAACAAGAGCTCAGAGGGAAACCCAGTTGTAAGCAAAGAAGGGAAAGCAGAAAAGTGGAAGGAGTATATAGAGGGTCTATACAAGGGCAATGTTCTTGAGGACAATATTATGGAAATGGAAGAGGATGTAGATGAATATGAAATGGGAGATGTGATACTGTGTGGAGAGTTTGACAGAGCACTGAAAGACCTGTGTGAAAACAAGGCCCCAAGAGTAGAAAACACTCCAATAGAACTACTGATAGCCTTGGGGGAGCCAGCCCTGAAAATACTCTACCAATTGGTGAGCAAGATGTATGACACAGGCGAAATACCCTCAGACTTCAAGAAGAATATAATAATTCCAATCCCAAAGAAAGCAGGTGTTGACAGATGTGAAAATTACTGAACTATCAGTTTAATATGCCACAGCTGCAAAATACTAACATGAATTCTTTACAGACGAATGGAAAAACTGGTTGAAGCTGACCTCGGGAAGATCAGTTTGTATTCTGTAGAAATGTTTGAACACGTGAGGCAATACTGATCCTACGACTTATCTTAGAAAATAGATTAAGGAAAGGCAAACCTAAAGTTCTAGCATTTATAGGCTTAGAGAAAGCTGTTGACAATGTTGACTGGAATACTTTCTTTCAAATTCTGAAGGTGGCAGGGGTCAAATACAGGGAGCGAAAGGCTATTTACAATTTGTACAGAAACCAGATATAAGAGTTGAGGGGCATGAAAGGGAAGGTAGTGAGACAGGGTTGTAGCCTCTCTCCGATGTTATTCAATCTGTACATCAAGCATGCACTAAAGGAAACAAAAGAAAAATTTGGAGTAGGAATTAAAATCCACGGAGAAGAAGTAAAAACTTTGAGGTTCGACGATGACACTGTAATTCTGTCAGAGACAGCAAAGGACCTGGAAGAGCAGTTGAACGGAATGGACAGTGTCTTGAAAGGAGGATATAAGATGAACATCAATAAAAGCAAAACAAAGATAATGGAATGTAGCCAAATTAAATCAGGTGATGCTGAGGGAATTAGATTAGTGAATGAGACGCTTAAAGAAGTAAATGGGTTTTGCTATTTGAGGAGCAAATTAACTGATGATGGTTAATGTAGAGAGGATATAAAATGTAGACTGGCGATGGCAAGGAAAGCACTTCTGAAGAAGAGAAATTTGTTAACATTGAGTATAGATTTAAGTGTCAGGAAATGAGTGGAGTGTGGCCATGTATGGAAGTGATACATCGACGATAAATAGTTTGGACAAGAAGAGAATAGAAACTTTTGAAATGTGGTGCCTCAGAAGAATGATGAAAATTAGATGGGTAGATCACATAACTAATGAGGAGGTACTGAACAGAATTGGGGAGAAGAGAAATTTGTGGCACAACTTGACTAGGAAAAGGGATCGCTTGGTAGGACATATTCTGAGGCATCAAGGGATCACCAATCTAGTATTGGAGGGCAGCATGGGGGGTAAAATTCGTAGAGGGAGACCAAGAGGTGAATACACTAAAGAGATTCAGAAGGATGTAGGTTGCAGTAGGTACTGGGAGATGAAGAAACTTGCACAGGATAGAGTAGCATGGAGAGTTGCATCAAACCAGTCTCTGTACTGAAGACCGCAACAACAACAACAGGTGCCCTTGATACTGTTAGTCATGAAATTCATGCAGGTAAGATGAAAACATGAGGAATGTAGGGAATAGGTTCTACTCAAATTAATGAGCAAATTGGGACAGTTGTTAAGGCATTAGGCTCTTATTTATGGAGAGCAGAGTTCATATTCTTGCCCAGAAAACTTTCTTTACATTTGCAATGGTATCTCTAAATTACATCTGGCACTTTCTGAGATGGTTGCTTCAAGATCATGACTGATTCTCTCCCATTTGTGATTTATAAATGTTGACCCACCTTTAATGACATTTATGTAGACATGAAGTTAAACTCTAACCAGATTTCTTTTTTCACTCTAGAGTTTACTACATATGTGTTGTCAGACTTCATTAACCAGTGTTGTCTATGAGGACTGACGCAAATGAAATGAGAAAATTGTGGCTGCACATCTGCATACTTGACAAATATGTTCATTATTGGTGGTCACTATCAAAGTGGGACTCAAAGTAATCTACACATCTGCACTCATTCCCTTTCCAGAACAAACAATTTCTCTGTGTTGTTTGCTGTGAGATGGTACAAAAGCTTTGCCATTATTTCTTTCCAGCAAATCAATAGTAAGGGTCTGTAGTAAATTGTTCATCTAGGACCAATTAGTTGGTGAATTTTGATAAAACGTGTGTCAGTATAAGGACGTAGTACAAGGTAAACAATAAAAAAACAAAAAACAGCAGTTCTACCTGCACACCACGGCAAATAGTTTCTTAATGTGAGCTGACCTGTCTCATTTGTTTTGTGCCGGTGTATTATATGTGCTTCTGATTGTCAAGAAAAAAGGATTATGTTGACAACAAGATCATCAGAGATGGAGCATAAACTCAGATTGCGGAAGGAAGTGAAGGATATCAGCTGTTTCCTTTTGAAGAAAACATTCTGGCATTCAGCTTATGGGAAATCATGCAAAACTTAAATACGTGATGTCTCAATCACGGTTTTAACCATCCTGAACATCAGTCCAACATCTTGTCACTGGCCCACATTCCTCGGTGAAACTGTCAAGCTGCATTAAAAAATTTGTGTTGCAAGCCCAGTTACTCAGGCAACGCTGCAGCTGGATGTTGTGCAACCAAATATAACTAAAGATTAGATCCAAGAAAAGAGGCCAAATGTGTCTTACAGTTCACAAAATTTAAGTCTTGCATTGCAGTTTCATACTAGGGTATAAAAATATAATAAAGAAGAGTAACATGCAAAATGATAGATGTATATGGTTTCAGTTTAATGAAAATAGCACAGTATAACCAGTAAATTATGCAAAAGACCATATCCAAGTGAAGGGGATGTTTAATGTGTTTGAGACAATGCATTCACAGCCAAAATTCAGCTTGGAGGTTCTTAGAGGTTAGTTAATATTCTGACATTGATGGCCATACTAATTATGTGAAAGATATTTCATTAGTAATTCAACTACATGAATAGGTTAGTCTTACAAAATGGATTGAATTCACACACTTCAACAAACTTAATAACTTTTAGTCATTTCTTTAAGGCTATCTTACACTTAATGTGTATCCAATCCTACCTTTTTTCCAAAATTGAATGGTATGTTGGGTTTCTTACACCGCATGAAAAAATTTGGAGCAGTAATAATATGCTACTTAACATAATGAGAATGTTTATTTTTGTAGAAATACTGTCAGAACATGTATAAATACTGGGTGTCCATACTTTAAGTTTCAGTTTCAAAATGCTGTAGAAAGAACCACTGCTCATAATCATGTCAAATTTGAACACAGAGGTAAATGTTATGGAGCAAAATAAAATTTAGTGAACATTTTACCAACAGATGGCACAGTAAGCATCAGAATATGCACACCAACAGACGTGTGGCACAGGGCTATTCCTCAGTTCATGTCTGAGGTGTCCAATACAACTGTCTCCATGAAGGACCATGTACTGCTGGTAAAGTTTTCTAACAAAATTGATGACTGTGCAACAATAGCCTTGCAAAAGTTCTGGACACTCAAGGCTATGAAAAATGGCATTGGTCCAATGTGTGTTAGGGATCTGGAGAAAGTGATTACAGGTTCTACATCTACATCTACATGGCTACTCTGCAAATCAAACTAAGTGCTTGGCAAAGGGTTCATCAAACCACTCTCACATTAATTCTCTGTTATTCCACCCTTGAACAATGAACAGAAAAAATGTACACCTCTATCTTCCCATGTGAGCTCTGATTTCTCTTATTTTATTATGATGCTGATTTCACCCTATGTAGGTCAGCATCAACAAAATATTTGCATGTTTGGAGGAAAAAAATGGTGATTGAAATTTTGTGAGAAAATCTCACCACAAAGAAAAATGTCTTTGTTTTAATGATTTCCACCCTAAATCCTGTATCATGTCTGTGACACTTTTTGCCTTATTTCTCAATAATAAAAACATGCTGCCCTCCTTTGATTTTTCTCAATGTACTCCACTAATCTTATCTGGTAAGGATCTCACACCACACAGCTGTACTCCAGAGGAGGACAGACAAGTGCAGCAGATTTAGTAGATCCATTGTACCTTGTAATTAGTGTTCTGTCAATAAAATGCAGTCTTTAGCTCACCTTCCCACAACATTTGTACTTTCCAATTAAAGCTGTTTGTAATTGTACTTCCTAGGTATTTAGTTGAGTTTATGGCATTTAGATTTGATTGATTTATCTTGCAACCAAAGTTTAACAGACTCCCTTTAGCACTCATGTGGATGACCTAACACTTTTCATTATTTAGGATTAAATGCCAATTTTTGCACCATATAGATATCTTATCTAAATCATTTGTGATTGGTTTTCATCTTCTGATGGCTTTGCTAGATGATAAACAACATTATCATCTGCAGACAACCTAATATGGCTGCTCAGATTGTTCCCGTAAGTCATTTATACAGATAAGGAACAGCAGACAGCCTATAACACTACCTTGGAAAACACCAAAAGTTACTTCTGTTTTGTTCAGTGACTTTCAGTCAGTTACTATGAAACATCACCTCTTTGACCAATCCAGTTGTATAACTGAGATGATATTCCATAAGCACGCAATATGATTACAAGCCACTTTAGTGGTATGGTGTAAAAAACCTTCTAGAAATCTAGAAATATGGAATCAATCTGAAACACCTTGTCAATAGCACTCAACATTTTGTGTGAGTAAAGAGCTAACTATATTTCATAAGAAGAATGATTTCTAAATCTGTGTTGACTATGTGTCAATAAACCATTTTCTTTGAGGTAATTCATAATGTTCAGACACAATATATGTTCCAAAATCCTACTGAATATCAGTGTTAATGATATGGGCTTGTAATTTAGTGGATTACCCCTATTTCCTTTCTTGAATATTGGTGTGACCCATGCAACTTTCCAGTCTTTCGGTATGGATCTTCCGTCGAGTGAGGATATCTATTTCTAAATTACTTTGACAGCAGTTCTTGACTTGAATTCTGGAAGATTTACTTCATCCTCTTTAGTGAAGGAATTTTGGAAGGCTGTGTTTAATAGCTCTGCTTTAGCATCACTATAATCAATGGTATTTCCATTACTATTAAGCAGAGAAGGCATTGATTGCATCTTGCCACTAGCATACTTTACATATGACCAGAATTTCTTTGGATTTTCTGCCAGATTTTGAGAAAAAGATTCATTGTGAAACTTATCATAAGCACATAACATTGAACTCTGTGCTAGGTTTTGAGCTTTTGTAAAAGAATGCCAGTCTTGGTTATTTTGTGTTTGTTTGGATTTGACATGTTTTTTTTTTTCATTTTCTGCAAAGTGGTCTGACCTCTTTTGTATACCATGGGTGATCAGCTCCATCTTTTGTTAATTTATTTGGTATAAGTCTCTAATTGCTGTTGATACTATTTCTTTGAATTCAAGCTACATCTAGTCTACACTCACATTGTTAATTTGGAAGGAGTGATTATCTCTCAGGAAGGCATTAAGTGAATCTTCATCAGCTTTCTTGAATAGATATATATTTTGTTTATTTTTGGTGGATTTGGGAGTTACAGTATTCAGCCTTGCTACATCCAATTTGTGTTCACTAATCCCTGTATCCATTTTGATCGTCATTATCAGCTCAGGATTATTTGCTGCTAAGAATTCAAGTGTGTTTTCACAACCGTTTACTATTTGAGTGGGCTCATGAACTAATTGCTAAAGATACTTTTTAATTAATACATTTAACACATTTTGGATGATGTTTTATGCATACCTCTGGATTTACACATGTATTTTCACTAACATAGTGAGGGTAAATTGAAGTCACCAACAGCTATAACTGAGGTGAGCCACCATCTAGAGTTGGCTGTACCCTGTGCTCTTCGTGGCATCCAGAAGGACCTGTTCCACATCCAGAATAGCTTCACCCAGTACGCAGACAGAGTGCACAATGCCTTTCTTTCCCTCCTCGGCATCCATGTCTCTAAGGGGTCCCATAATACACCTAACACTGAAGCTCCCAGCTACCAATAATCCCACCCTCTGTGACTACCTGGATCTTGCAGGCTGCAGATCCTTTTGTACTGCAATGTACTCAGAAGGAGGAAAGTAGTTTATCCATCTTCTGTTGAAGATGTGGCCAAAACTTTGCAGAAGAGATCAAGAAGTGTTGTGCAAATATGCAGTGCACATGGAATTGCCCAAATGTTGAACCTGCCTGTAAGCATGGTGCACAAAATCCTACGAAACATCCTGCATTACTATTCCTACAAAATCTGTTATGTTCAGGAGTTGCTTCCTGCTGACCTGCCAGGAGGACAAACACTTGTTCTGGTATTTCTTGCTCATATGGAAGAGGTCAATGAATGGGCATGGAACACTCTGTGGACAGATGAAGCCCATTTCCATCTTCAATGACATGCCAAAATGCAGAACTGCAGAATATGGGCAATGGAAAATCCCCATACACATCAACTGGTGGAACTTCATTCAGCAAAGGTGACTGTGTGGTGAGGGTTGATGGCATCGTTTGTTGTTGGGCAATATTTTTTTCTGGAGATGAGTCCTGCAGGTCCTGTTACATGTACCATCACTAGGTAAATGGTATGAGAGTCTTTTGCATGCCAAAGCCATTCCAACCCTTCAAAAATGAGGCTGTATGGGTAGGATCACTTTTATGTAAGATGCCACTCCTCCACATAATGCACAGCCGAGAGGTGGCTGCAGCAGAGTCATTTCAGATATGCTAGAATTATTAGCTATCATTTCTCTACAGCCTGGCCATCCAGATCAGCTGATCTTAATCTCTGTGACTTATGGCTGTGGGGTATCTGAAAGATGTTCTCAGTGCTTCAGTTAGGAATGTAGCTAAACTGAAGACACTCATTGTTCAACACATTCTAAACATGACCTCCGAGACACTCCAATCTGTTGTGGAACATACTGTTACTTAATTCCAACTTGTGGCATAAAACAGTGGCAGCATACTCAACATGTATTTCACCAGTCTCACAAAAATTAGCAACCAAAGATATTTTGTTTTTTATGTGGTTTTTGGCCAGATTAACAATCAATGTCTTTTGATTTTTAGATGGTTTCTGGTCTTAGAATAATTAGAAACCAATTTTTCACATCTGATGTGGTCCGACTCTAGCCGTGGTGGATGGGATTACCTAAAATAACAGTGGCACCACAACTGATGACTGAATTTGTGCAGTAATGCCTGCTGAACAGTACAAATGGTATAATGTGCAATTCAAGCCATAGACTTTGTATTGTAGTTCATCTGTCATTTGTAGTGGATGCCCTTTACATTAAGATGTTTCCAGACCATATTTTTCTTTCTTTTTTCTTTTTTTTCTGTGTAGCTTCCAAGGATAGCAAACAGGGGACAAGTCAGTACCAGTGCATAAAAACTTTGCAAATTTCATTCTGTGTATTCTATTCAGTTGAATAGTAACTGTGCCTTGCAGTCAGGAGGATGAAGAATGCAGATGTCATTATTTGAGAGAGGAAGTGTAGCTGGTCTCAAAGAATCTGGTGGGAGAAATTGGTAAATCCCTCAACATTTGAATGTTGGCAGGAATGGGTGAACCATGGCCAAACACAACATCAAGCAGGAAGTGCTTGACCTAGAGAGACAACAGGATATGAGGACCAAATAATCATGAGATAGGCACTCAGAGCCTTATATTTGTCATTATTATTGATTCTATGTGCAAATGGTGCTTCAGAGACCACAAGGACCATTAATATGCAGTTCACTGAAAGGGTCTGAGCTCACAGCACTTCTTGTGCCAATTACCATTGACTTCTGTACACCAACAAGCCTGTCTGCAATGGTGTTGGGCACATTCAGCCTGGAATTTTGTTAACAGTTGTAGAATTTTCTTCAGTGATGAGTCCCACTTTGAACTGAGGCCCGAAGATAAGACCAAAGAAAATGTCTCTGGAGATACCCCGGACAGCAATGGGATATCAAAATCTCTATTGTCAGCCATACTGTGCAACATCCAGGAGTGAAGATCTGGAGTGACATTTCATTTCATAGCAAAACTGCTTTGGTTGTCATCCATGGATCCTTACAGCACAGTGGTATGTTTATGATATATATGCACTGTTCTATTGACCTTCAAGGAAAACCTTCCTGCACTTACATTTCAGTAAGGCAATGTCCACCTGCAATCACTGAGAGTTACTGCTCTTCATGCTTGCCAAAGCCAACCTTGACCAGCAAAGTCGCCTGATCTCACCCTAGTTGGGAATGTATTGAGAATTATGGGCAGGGTGTTTCAACCACATTGGGATTTTTACAATATAACCCACCAATTGGACAGAATTTGGCACTATATCCCTTAGAAGGGCATCCAACAACTTGTCAATCAATTCCAAGCAGAAGAAGTGTTTGCATAAGGACCAGAGGTGAAGCAATCAATCATTGACTTGCACAATTTGTGAAGTTCTTTCTCTTGAATAAATCATCTAATTTTCTGGAAGTGTAATCATTTGTTTATCTGTGTATGTGCATCACTTCTAATAATTAGAGGACCTTTAACACGCTGATGGAGATTGATGGTTGGGCCAATAGTCAGTTGTACATTGAAAAACTGTGACTACTGGGAGAGATTTGTTTTGTTTTACTTTAGGGTGCAAAAACAACTAGGGTCATATGTGCCCATGTCAATTGGGAGAGGTGAAAACGTATGTGAGGTGTACAGAGGCATTAAGGAATGCAGTAAACTGAACAGTTAGAAAAGTGGCTTTTGCAAAGATACAAGACTGTGAGGTATTATTGGGAGCAGTTGAGCAATATTGTGAAGAGGCACACTGAAACTGTGGAAGATTGTACCAAATGATCTGTATTCTGCTACTAGGTTAGAAACAGACTGCAAAGAAACTGACACATCAACAGGCACATTGGATAGATGTGGGGCATTTTCTGTGAACATGGTGTTACAGGTGTGGACAGAAGGGACATTTACAGAGGCAACATCATCAGCCAGAGAGAAATGGAGGAAATTGAAGGATAAGCGGCAGAATTTTGGCAATGGATGTAGGGGTGGACAAGGATGTGGTTAGATGCAACAAATACACATGAAGCTGTGGCATGTGCAGTAATGGGTGTTGTAAGAGATAAAGAGTACAAGTTTTATGCCAGAGAGAGAGAGAGAAAATTTGTTTTTCCATGGGGTCCATTACCTGCAATGCCAGTGACTCCACACCGAATACCAACAGGGGCTGAAGCACCAGAGTATCAGAAACCATATAATAAACCCAGATATTTACAAATTCTCAAAGATTGTACTAACCAGCAGTTAGCAGACAGGATAAGTGGTAGCCTATAGGGTGGAGAAATTGTGGTTACGCCAAAAGACTTTACAGGTGGTTCTAGACAATACAGGTTCTGCTGTGATGACTCTCATCTGAACAGAAAGGCTGCAGTGGATGTGTCCCCATCCCCAATATTACTGAGACCATTGAAAACTTGAGACAATGTCAGTACTTTTTGACCATGGATTTAAGGAGTAGCTACTATCAATTGGAGGTTGTTCCATAACACTAGCCAAAGAGAGCACTTTTGGTACTATGAGGGCACTATCTGATCAAAATAATGCTATTTGGATTGAAAAATGCATCTGCAGTGTTTCAGAGGTTATTGTATAGTGTGTTGAGAGGTTTGAAACCATGCCAGTGGCTAGTTTACTTAGACGATACCACCAGATTCTTAAAATGCATAGAGTAGCATAGACAACATCTGAAGGAACTATTTAAGATATTGAGGGCACCCATCTGATGTTGAGCACAGAGAAGTGCCACTTTGCATTACAGAAGGTAGAGTATTTATGCCACATAATTAGTAAAGATGAATTAAGGACAGCCCTGAGGCTAGTGCAAGCTGTACAAGAGTTCCCAGTGTCTAAGTCAATTAAGGAACTACAGTCTTCTTTTGGGATCTCAAATTACTACATAAGTTTTGTGAAAGAGTTTGCTGACATAGCATGACCATTCACATAGTTGCTAAGGAAGGTTGTGAAATTCACAAGGTTAGAACAGTGTTTTGATGCATTTAAAGAATTAATGAGAGTCTTTATGTCAAGCCAGGTTCTAGTATTTCCAGAATGTCAGAAGCACTTTATACTTTGATGTGACACATCTGTGTCTGAGCCAGGAGATTAACAGTGAAGAACATCCATTAGCTGGCATGTTGAGACAGCTGAATGAGGTGGAGAATATCCAGTGACATGTATTTTAGATGTTATCTTTATGGGGAAAATTTTGGATAGTGACTGAGCACTCTGCTTTCAAGTGGTTATTGGAACTGTAAAATCCATTTAGCAGGCTTACAAAATGGACCCTGAGACTTCGCAAATTCGACTAAAAAATAGTACACAAGCCAGGGAGGAAGCATGGGAATGCAGACACATTAAGCATTAAGATAGTAGTGCTGAAATTTGTGTGTCATGGCCTTACAGAGTGGCAGGCACTGCAGAGTACTAACATTGACTGTAAACAGTACAGGATGTAACCACAGGTTATGACATGTGATGGACTGTTGTGAAAGGAAACAAGGCTAGGGCAACAGCTAATAGTATGAGTGAAGTTTACAGAGAAGTTTCAAAAGGAAGCACATGATCATGTATCATCTGGTGATGGTGGATGCGCAACAACAACCTAGAGAGTGGCTGAGAGATATTAGTGGAGAGGAAGGAAAGCAGATGTGGATCAATACTTCAGTGCTCACATACACGGTGTGCAAGGAGCTGCTCTGAAACTTATTTGAGTACCATTGAAGAGGCTACCTCAAGCAGCAAAATGATTTGAAATAATTGGAACTGGTGTATTAGGGCCTTCAACTGTATGGCATCAGGAGACTAGCTCATATTAACAATAATAGATCACGTTTCTCAGTACAGTATGGGGATGGTTGCTATGCTCAATCAGCAGGCAGTGACAGTTACACAGGTAATGGTTAATAACTGGATAGAACAATTTGGAAAATGTTAAGTTACTATGAGAACACACAGTTTGATGACTAGTATACATATCTAAGGTGCATTGTGTCAGTGTATAATTCAAAAGTACACACAAATAGTAGGTTGTTCCCATATGAGGTAGTGTGTGGTCAGAAAATGCTATCACCACTTGATTTGATAAAGGTAAAGATGGAGACTTGATACGTGAGTTTACAAAAAGAGTATAAAAGGCGAATGCGAAGACAACAGAGAAGCAGGAGGAATCAGTGAAATGTAAGGCGTGTTTATTGTAGTATAAAGTTGGGCAATGGGTCATGTTATTCAGTTTTTACATTCAGAAAGAGACGACAAAGAAGTTCATCACAAGAAATCAAGGACTCTATCAGGTCATTGAGACTACTTTGCTCATCAGTGTGAGGCTTCAGTTGCCCACAAGAATGAAAATAGTACATGTTAAGTGTCCACAATATTTTTGAGGCAGCCGGAAGTTGATACCAGGAGCTTCAACCAGAGAAGAACCCGAGGAGAAAGAATCAGAGGAAAAACAAGAAGATGTGGTTGAGCCTGTGCATAAAGTACTATATTCGTTAAGATCAAGAAGATAAGGGTTTTTTGTCAAGAATTTCTTTTTATATATACTCAGGTATGTATAGGATTGTAGTAAATAAGATATAGATATTTTCTGTTTTTTGTGTGTACGTGGATGGGCTTGTTACTGGCAGCAACCTTCTGAGATGGGAGCAAACATGATATTTGTCCCCATCCTTATGTTGCATACATCAAGAGTAAGAAGGGAAGGAATGTTAGTCATGGCAGTATTGCATTTCATCACTTGGATGGAGGTGGAGGAGTTACTGAACTTGCACCTGGAAAGAGGAGTGCTGTTCTTGAGGCAAGAGGCTGTGGCAGTTACCATCCTTCAGTGGATGCTGAAGACAGTTTTTAACACATGGGAAATATAGAATAAGGTGAGGAGGTTGGAAGAAGTATTTATCAGATGTTGGCAAAGTGCCATGAGCATGGGGGTACTCAAGGAAATGTCAGGGTTGTGTGATAAACCACACAGATCCTACAGGCAACTATAGGGACAAATGAAACAGGAAGGGGAAGTTTTGTCACATCTCCACTGGAAGAGAGGATCGCTGGATGCCAGGGGTAGAATTTTGAAAACAGTGTTTGGAATGGCAGATGGGAGTCATAGCAGAGGTTTAAACAAAACTCTGAAGTAGTATAAAAATTAGAAGAGGAAACTAAACTGGCATAAGGACTGCTTAACAACACACAGTTGTTATGGAAATTAATGCATAGACTAATGGATTAAACCATGGCATTGGAGGACTCAATGAATCAAAATTTGGAAGTGTTGCAAGCATGAGTAGAAATAATAGATAACAAAATTATAGTGACGAGGCTGTTACATGTATTAGCAGATAGCATATGGAACAGACGAGGGGTAGTGTTAAACCTGCAGGAAGCTATCTAGCACACGTTGCTTGGACAATTACGTCCTACTCATGTGTCACCTAAACAATACTTGTTGGGGTTACAGAAAGCACAGATCAAGTTACCAGCTGAGTTAAGCCTAATTATGGAACCCAGCAGAGAAATCCTACCGTTCTACTACCACATAGCATAAGTAGAATGACAACTTACTGTAGAATAAAAACTTACTGAGCATGACTGTATAGTCTAATTGGATTCCAAGTACAGGAAGACATGCACAGTTTGAGTGTTATGCCATTCACACATATCCAATGAAGTGGGAAGCTCCTGGAAAGTTCATGCAGAGAGTTCCTGGAAAGTTCATGCAGGAGGGGATCGATGAGAAATTATTAATTCAGAAAGATTGTAGAAGGTATGCAATAATGATGGAGGAAGAGTTACAACATTTTGGAATGGGGAAGCTCAAGGTGTGTCCAACCAGGGTAATATAAACCAGCCAGAACACATGCACAATACAGTTGTTCTTAGCCAGACAGAAAGGACTAGATTGTCTAACAAATATAGTGGAACCAAGACTTCATTTCCAGCAAGCAGGATTTACTCCTCTTATTATGACATGGCAGTAGTGGTGAGTAGCTATGAGCAAGAGAAACTCATGGAGGACAAATGGATTGAACTTAAAGGAACTGGGTTAGTAATCAATGGGACTACATGAGATGTGACATTATCAACCTTCCATATAACAGCCACGATTGTGAGAATAATGCCACTGAATGTCTGCCAACAACAGTTCTATTGGCCATGTGTACCTTTGAAATTGTTGCCAGCATCTAATGTAATATTTCTAAATGAAACTTTAAAACCTGATTTAACCCTTTCCCTGGCTCGATGGATAGCTGCGCAGGAAGGATGCATTTCAGCTGAGCAGTTAATGCAGCAAGTAGTGTGTTGAGAGAAGGATGATGACATGTGGTAGTGATTTTGTGTGTCACAATAATAAGTGCAACAGTGACTCTAGCTCTGTTGTGCATAGCTTTTATTCTTCTGAGGCAGAGAGCCAACTGTCAGCACAGACCACCAGTACTTAAGATTCCAGCAGAATGGGTCCCTGGAGTATAAGAAAAAGTGAGAATATAGCCTTGCAGTGAGAATGTGGGAAAATATGTAAATTAGGTAGTATACCAGCCATTTATGGGCATATTAGCATAAGCCTTACAGCACTGACAGCAGTTGAGTGTAGGATGTTGTCACTGTAATAATTCAACAAGGCCATCACAGTGTCGTGCGGCAGGTTAGCTTGCTAAAACAGCAGACTCAGCAATGCTGCACAAACTTGGGCAGCAAGGGCAAGATAGATTTTGACACTAAACTGGCAATGGTGTTTCAGGATACGCAACCGGAAGTAATGCATATGTACAACATGTGCACCACTGCTTACTATACATACTGGACATTTTGTAAGAAATTATTCTCAATCTTGCAACTCTACCAGGAGGACAGATCTGTGCCAGAGGTCACCAGTCGCCACTTGGACCTGCCAGCAGAGGTAACCAGTTTGGGGCCATAGCACAGCAACAGCTCTATGCATTAGGTACCTCCTGGACTTAGTGTCACGGCACAGCAGACCATACTAGGTCTAGTCCAGCAACACTGCCAACTCCTGCCCAGGGGCAATGGGTCACACCAACTGTCTTTCTCTCTTGCAGGGTGGGTGCCTCATTGCAGTGTGCATCAGTCACCATGACAGCTGGGCACTGCCTGGGTCCACAGCAGATACATCACAATCAAGTACATGCCATTGGCACAGGAACCACACAACCTACTTACATAACTAGGCTTCTGGTGCACCGAGGAAACTCCAAGTCATCATCTCGGGGCAGGCAAGCTGCCAGCTCAGCAGAATTCAATGGCCAGTCAGCCACTGACCTAGTGTGCTACACAGTGCAGATGTTTCAAAAAAGAACTTGTTACATTTGCTGCTGCCTTCCTCTGGAGCATGGCGGGCTACCCACTTGCCACCATCACCCACTCACACCATCCTGGCTCATAGCCACCCCTTCCTGCACTGAGGGTACATATACATTCTAACTGGGTAGCAGTATAAGTGAGTGTATTCAATAGCCAGTTACAAACAGTAGAGAAATATGTGCTGAAGCGGCAGCCATTCAAACAATTTTTCTTGCAGACAAATGTCTAGCGTTATGTGTATATCACTCTACAAGCTCTAGACTAAAATATTTCCTAATACAACTTGAAAATTTAACTTGGCAAAACTATTAATGATTTTCAAAACTTGCATCCTTGCCGACTTTTGTGGTGGTGTGCCTGAATAAAATCTTCTCATTTTCAAATCAAGTCATTTTGAGTAAAACACTTGAGCTTTCAATGGCTATTTACATCATTGGCATCAGGAGTAAAAATCACTGACTGCAAGTGCTGCCACAGTTTTCCACTTACATAGACACGATTGCTGCAACTGACACCAATCAGACAGGGTTGAAACGATACATGCTCAGAAAGGGAGTTGGGCAGCTCACAACAGCTCCGACCCACTGTGGGACCAAGTGAGGTATGAGGGGCTGGTGAAGTGGTTGAAGCTGCCACTCACTTTCCTTCAAGCTTCAAGCTTCCATCTTTACTTTTCTATGGTGAACTTGTCTTGTACCTTTTGTTTTATATGTCACTTGGGCTCAGTACAATGTTCCACAACTGAGCATTCTTTTTAACCTATTCACAAGGGACATCATCTAAACTGGGCACACGAAGAGGTATGTCATCTTTAACAAGGGATTTTGTATCTTTGGGGTGGTTGAGAACACTGGTCTCAGTCTATGTCTCTGCAGCATGCATCCCAACTTGATACCTTTTGCCCCACAGTCTGGCAGGAGAGCAGCTGGCTTGGCCTATTCTGCCGATTCGTAAGGCATCCTTCATCAGTGCACATGAAAGCATTTGCAATGTCCCCTTTGCTAGGACCATTCTCTCTGAATACATGTCTCAAATGCTGCAACTCAGACAGTAAGTGGTCATCATCTGAAATAATCTTTGTTCTGCATACTAACATGTTCAGAGCGACTTTTTAGTGTACAGTGTGGTTTAGTTAAGCAGAAAGCACGAGGCCAGCTTTGTCACTAAGTGTACAGGAAACCAACACATACTGTTCACTATTTCAGTACCAATAGTTTTCATGACCCTGAACACAAGAAAGCAGTCCTGAACATGTTAGGACACAGGGCAAAGATTATTTATGATGATGCCCACCCATACTCTGAATTGTAATGTTTCAGACATGGGTTCGGAGAAAACCGATACAGCAGGTGAGACACTGAAAATTCTTTCAGGTGTCACTGATGGAGGACACCTAGTGAATCAGCAGAAGAGGCCAAGCCAACTGCTTTCCTGCCATTATGTTGGGCAATGAACAGCAAGTTAGGATGTGTGCTGCAGAGACATGGACTGTGATGAGTATTCTGTTCCAGCCCACCCTCCAAGATAGGAGATATGCTTTGCTCTGTTAAGGATAACACAACTCTTCATGTGCCCTGTGTGTATGGTGTCCCTTGCAAATGCAGCAGCATCTATACAGGTCAAACAATTCATGCAGTTGCAGAGCATTGTACTGATCACAAGTGACATATTAAACAAAGCGAACTTCACAAGATGGACATAGCTAAGCATTGCCTGGAAAACAGACATTGAAAAGATTAAATTCTTGGCTCACCCATCAACATATTGGGACTCTGTTATAAATTAGTTGGTCAAGACTAGAACAAACAGCAACAATTTTGACAGAGATCAGGGGTACACACTTTCTAAGGCTTGGGGGCAGGAACTTGATATCAAAAGAAAGCAAAGATGGATGCTTGACACTTGCAGGGAGGCAGGAGTGACAGTTTAAAATTTGTTGCCAGACCCTCATGACACTTGTCATCAGTTGGTCCAATAGTGGGCTGGAGATGCTACGAGTTGCCCATGTGTACACTGTTTCTGCTTTTTCTGATTGGTACCAAATACTGTAATCATGCCTCTATAAGCAGAAAACTGTCCAATCCCCAGTAGTCAGTAGTTTTTATTGCTGACAACAATGGCAGAGATAGGCATCAAAATCTTGGGTGTTTTATTCGAAAGGATATGGTTTGAAAACCAAGAAGATTTTATTCTGATCCAATGCACAGTACTAGCTGGTTCTGAACATATAAATCCACTGAATTGAGCAGCTGCGCAAAATGTTTTCATGATGATATAAATACATATAATATGAAGCTGCTTGTAAAAATAGTTACTTAATTAGTTTCATGTTCCACGGATCATTTTACATGATAAATTGTAATGATGTGAAATGAGTCATTTTACATTCACACTGCAAATTATTTTGTACCTATGGTTACAGGCTGAACATTTCTAAGCATTTTTCTTCTTCATTTTCTTTTTTTATGTAAAGAAAAAAATAATATACAGATGTGAGGTACTAATCACTACCCAGAACCTTTTACATATTACAAATGGCCGAACAAGAAGCACTGAATCATCATAAAAAATAAAACATAATGTTTTTATAAATGTAACTTTAAATTAACTGAAACTACATATAATTAATGCAGTCATTTCAGATCACCATGGTCAGTTAACTGAATTACAGAATAAGGAAACTGAAATTGGAAATGTAGAGTGTAGTCTGAAAAATGCTGGAAATCTAAACATATTAGAAGTGGCACTCAGATCAGATGATAAGGAGGCTCTTTAAAGCAATGATTTGGAATAAAACAGGAAAACTTTCATTTCAGCCTTAACTCACCACATAAATATAGCTTGCCCAAAAGTCCATAGAAAGACAAATGTAAGACATAGAAAGAAATCAGTCACCAGAGAAATCACGAATGCTTGAGAAGATTTAAAATATTTATATGAAAGTTACAGAAATTAATTGTCAAGCAGCTTGTGTAATGTACAGAAATCAGAAGAAAGAGTGTAGCAGCACAATAAGACAAGCAAAATCTAGATATTATAAACATCAAATTGGAACTTCATCAAATATTTATAAGACAGTCTGATCATCCACAAATACAAATAGGAATGAATAAGACATAAAATAGGAATATAATACTAACAGTACAAGAGAATAAATGACTGATCCACATGAAGTGTGTTCCACCTTATATAAGTATACGTAAATACAGTTCAGAAGCAAATGAAACAAAATGAAGCATTGGGTAAAAAGAGTATAGTTCCACTAGAAATGACAAAATGCCCATTCCTGTTTCCAACAGATGAAAGAGAAGTTAGTAATACAATTGGATCACTGAAAAACAAAGGTACAGAGAGTATAATGGAATATCTGAAAAAGTTTTCAAACAGTGTTAACAGTTACTACCAGAGCCTGACATTTCTAGTAAACTTCCTCTAAGATAAAATTTAAACTGGTCAGTGGTTGTTTCTCCCATGTCTAATTCTAATTTTAAATAAAGACAGAGAAAAGAAGGGCTCAGTACAAAACATACAGTGGAGTACATTGCTGAACTGACAATATTAACTCCCACCATATTCCAGTAGTTAGTAAACCTGTAGACATATTATTTACCTGTTTATCTGTTTTGGGTGCAGGGAGGTCCATCTAAGAAGCTGCTATTGTATGGAGCCAGTATCATTGATATGGGTTATTATGTTAATTATTCAAATGATTTAACAACAAATCTCAAGTTGTCATGATCACCCTTTATTAATGCATAAATATGACACAACATAAGCAGAGATATATAAAGGAGCTAACAGCAAATGTAAAACAGGTCTCAGCGTTTATATATGAGCACATTCAGATTCTGATGTATGTCTGTGAAGCCAGGCTATCAGCATTTCTGATCACTGGGTTCAATTACCATAACTATCAAAGGCTTTCCCATTGGCAAGACTAGTGTTACAGAACACACACACAACCTCATGAGTACAGCTGAGATGATTCTTGAAGGATGAGTAGTTGCTTCAGACAGGAAGATTTAACATTAACAGCCAGTAGAGCTTTGTACTAACAACATGCCCCACCATACTGACATCTCCGAACACTGCATACAGAGGATATAACAATAGTCAGTCAATATTTATTTATCTTCAACTGTTAAGTTTGTATTGTGTCTGTGTCACACAGTGAAGATAATGACATGTAACAAGATTGAAACACACATATGTTGATCACAGAATGTAAACTGCTAGTGATGTATGTGATGTGACAAATGTTGGCAAAAGAACTCCAGAAATCAGCCAGTTGGAGCATCGAAACTAACAAATACATCTCCAGGACCACATGCATGAGTTAACAGTACTGGAAATCACCCCTGAGGATGCTTCCCAAATAAAAGAAGTGAAATACATATGGCAGTAAATAAACTGCCTTCAATTAGTTGCAAAGGCAGAGCATACCTCCATGAATGTAATTCAATTGCTCCAGTCCTGGATGGTACTGAGTTGTGAGGGGAATGATCCTCTGTGGTCAGATGGTGAGATTTTGGGAGGTGGTGGGTGACTGGGAAGATAACGCATGGGAGATTTGTTTTTTTAAAAGGTTAGGAGAATAATTATGGTATGTAAAGGCCTCAGTGGCACCCTCGGTATATTTTGATAGAGACTGCTTGTCACTGCAGATGCAACAGCCATGGGTGGCTAGGCTGTATAGAAAGGACTTCTTCATATGGAACAAGTGGCAGCTCTCCAAGTGGAGGTATTCCTGATGGTTAGTAGATTTGATATGGACAGAAGTACTGATGTAGCCATCTTCGAGGTAGAGTTCAACATTTAGGAAGGTGGCTAGTTGGGTTGAGTAGATGAGATGAAGCAAATGGGGGAGAAAGTGTTTAGGTTTTAGAGGAATGCGGACAGGGTGTCCTTACCCTTGATCCTGATCCTAGAGGAATCCTTCCTAAACAGCTTAGCCACCCATGGCTGCCACACCTGCTGTGATCAGCAGTCCCTCTCAAAATATACTGAGGGTATCACTGAGGCTTTTACAGACCATAATTACGCTCACAAACTTACACAAAAACAAATCTCCCATGTCTTGTTTTTCCTATCACCCATCACCTAGCAAAGTCTCAATGTCTGGCTACAGAGGAGCATTCTCCTTGTCACTCAGCACCACCCAGGACTGGAGCAACTGAATTACATTCTCCATCATTGTTTTGACTATCTCTTGTCATGCCCTGAAATGAGAAATATCCTGTCCAATATTCTTTCCACCCCTCCCGCAGTGGTATCCCACTGTCCACTGAACCTACACAATATACTCATCCATCCCTACACAGCCACTACTCATAACCCCTTACCTCATGGCTCATATCCCTGTAATAGACCTAGATACAAGACTAACACCACACATCCTTCCACCACCACCTACATCAGTCCGATCACAAACATCGCCTATCCCATCAATGGCAGGGCTACCTGTGAAACCAGTCATGTAATCTACAAGCTAAGTTGAAACCACTGGGCTGCTTTGTGTGGTGGCCATGACCACCAACAAACTATCTGTCTCATGACTGGCCACTGAAACTGTGGCCAATAAACAACTGGACCATCCTGTTGCTGAGCATGCCACCCAATACATCATTCTTCATTTCAATGACTGTCCCACAGCCTGAGCCATATGGATGCTTTCCACCAACAGCAGCTTTTCAGAACTGTGTAGGTGGAAACTCTCTCTGCAATATATCCTCTGTTCCTGTAACCCTCCTGGCCTCAACCTTCATTAGTCATTGTCATCACCCATCTAGCCACTTCCCTGTTCACATTCCAGCACTACACAGCCCTCTATTCCACCAACACACCCAGTCTTTTTACTTCTCTCCTTTTTTGCTAACCCCCTACTCTTCCCCACTACCATCTAACCTCCTGACTGCACATAGCTGCCCTACCCTCTTGCTACCTCATCTGTGCATATTCCTCTGCAGCACTTCATTGTCCCCCATCCATAACCTGCTATACCTCCCCCTCCCTGCCCCAGTCTCCTCCTTACCCCCTCCCAGTTGCCTTTCCCATCATGCACTGGTGCTGCTGCTTGTAGTTTGGCTTCAGCTGCAAGAGACTGTGATCATGAGTGGGTGAGTTGCATTCGTGTGAGTGTATGTTTGTGTCTCTTGTCTATTTTTTACAAAGGCCTTATTGGCCAAAAGCTTATTTTGTGACAGTCTTTTTGTTGCCTATCTGTGTCTCAGCACCTGCCCTGACTGTTATGAATATTCTTTGCCATTACAATAAATCATTTTACTTGGTTATGACCAAAATGGACAAAATCTAGCAATGAGAAATTATGCTTGATGATATATAAATTTTACAAATATTTTCCACTTGATCAATAGTTTATTTTATTTTTCCCATCTTTTATCACTCCATCAAATCCATTAAAATTCCATTCATTGCCTAAATATTTCCCACAATGAAAAATTACCTTCCATCAATTAACAACAGAGTGTGCAGGTAGTAGTGTCATCTAACTTCACTTTGGAAACTGAATAGCTGGCATAGCTTTACTGTTGACTGTGGTGGCATCATTACCCAGAGGAAGCAGGTCATCAGGAGTATCCTCTGATGGGACTGTGCAAGAATCCTGCCAAGGACCAGTCTTGAGTCAGTTGTGATGCAATCTGTGAAGTACATGGCAAGTGCACTACTGCTTTGACACAGGTCTTAACATCAGGGATTCTGTTTGTCATAGACAGAAATCTTATTTGGCAAAAAGCCATGTTCTTGTCAGGAAATCCAAAACAATATCAGCTAATAAAGAAATTGGAGCCATTAACAAATCCAGCAATGTGTCAGTTCTGTAGAATATGTTCTTTATTGTTAGAACATCTAAAAAAAGCTATTGCAGTCATGTCAGAAGCTTGGCATTGAAAAAAGGGCTCCAGTCAATCTTCCATAGACTGGAGCTCCACCTAGCTCAAATTAATAGGAATTGCAATTGCAAATGTTTATGTGACTAGAATTTCATGGGCGCTCTAATTAGGGAAATAATAGTTTGTCTTGCTCCCAATGCAGAAATTAGGAACCACATATTGTATGTATCAAATCCTCCTCTAAGGCAAATAATGCAAATAACTCAAGCCCAAAAAACTGCCCATGCAGCTCAGAGTGAGCTTATGATGGAAGAAGATATCAGGGAAGTCCGCTTCCCCAGCACTGATCATGCAGTATGCCATACCCCTCAGATGGGGCCTTCACTTCCTCCATATCCTGAATGAACTTGTAAATAACTACACCAGTAGCAACAGGCCATGTCTGTGCAACTGTGAATTACAAAGTGATCATGTGCCTCCATTGTGTGTGCCACATGTGTGGGTATCCATTTCTATATAGTCAAGCAGAATGGAAACCATGCACATGCCCAATCCACATGGTTCCTTTTAGTCTTATTAGACAATGGTATTGTGGCACCGATGAGGTCAACACCAGCATCGATATGCATTCTTATTTCGACTGAGCATCGTCTTTGAACTCTGAGCATTGTCTATGGGCTGTTCTGCCATGTTCAGTTCTTTGTGAACCTTACATGTGTTTAGGTGAATAAATGAACTACTGCTAAATGGGGCCGGCCACAGTGGTCTAGCGGTTCTAGGCACTCAGTCCAGAACCACGGGCCTGCTAAGGTCGCAGGTTGGAATCCTGCCTCGGGCATGGATGTGTGTGATGTCCTTAGGATAGTTAGGTTTAAGTAGTTGTAAGTTCTAGGGGACTGATGACCACAGATGTTAAGTCCCATAGTGCTCAGAGCCATTTGAACCATTTTGCTAAATGGGAGTTGTTTGATGTAACCAACCCAAACTTCTCCCTCACTGGTGGCCCCAAGCTGTAAGTTTTCCGTTTTTGCCGTTTTACTGTCTCCATGACCTCTGAGTCAGTTATTTTTGCGTGTATTACATCGACACAGCATATGAAAACAATGACTTCGGACCAGCGCCTAACACCAGATTTTGTGATCAACATGCATCATATTATGGGCAATATGCACACACCAGGACTGCAACACGATACCTCTCACTTGATGATTCTGCCTATTTCGCAGGACGTTTTCGAACCTGCAACAATAAGTGAGGTTAGGAGTGTGCATGACTCCAGCTATCAAACACCTCTGTTCCCACCACAATGTGCCCTCCCTCATTGACTGTGCAGTTACTTCTCACGGATCTCCGTGCAGTACGGGAGCAATACCGATTTCTGCAAATGCTTCATTGGACAACCTACCACCACCAGGACAACGATTTGCCACTCCAAAATCCGCGCAGTACCACGTGGATATCTGTCATGTGGCCAGAACTGCTTCGTTCACAAGTCTACCTCCTCAGCATCCAACCACGCCTATGCCTGCCTCAATTAAGCATCAGCACATGGCTTCCTACTTTGATACCTCGGCCTGCAACAGGAACAATAAATTGTTATCTGTGCCTGACCTCCACCTCCATTCCACTGCTGTGCCTCAGTGTTTTGTGCCAAGACATTCACCTTATCCACACACCATTTTGAGTGAAGTGGCTATGAAGAGTGAACATTCACACATTCTGTCCCATGTTCGACATCATTTCCCACACTGTGCTTCTGGACAGCCCGCACCTCCACAGCCTCCCTGCAACACAGGTGGCTCTGACTCTGATCATACATTGAGCTTTCCGTGGACTAACATGCATTCTCAAACTTTGAACTTTTTCTCACCTGTTGGCCCCACGCCAGCTCCAGTAGAGATTCCGATACCATTCTCGGCACATCTCGGTACGTTCCACGACGCATCAATCTGAATACGCCCACAACATGTTGAGCTTCGGCAATTGCAATTGACACATTACAGTGTCTCACCCATTTTGGCCTTCCCCGTCATGACTGATCACTCTCAACCACAATGTATGACCTTCACACTGTTACCCGAACAGCCATCATTGCCACATCCCCTGGAGGCACACTCTCCTGGAATACTACAGCAACAACAGCTCAATTCATGCAGTGCCTCACCAAACTCAACTCAACCTGTTCTTCCGAACATTCTACAATGCTTACCGATGCTGCTGCTGTTTAATCTCGACAGAGCAACAACCTGGTTCAAAATTGTGGATGAACTGTTAGACCATTACAAACTCGATGAGTCAACCAGGTTTCTGTGCCTCATTACCCACCTTCACAATCAGGATGACTTGAGTGCTGACCTGGTCGATGTCCCGGACTCATCTACCCAGTATACTCTAGACAAAAAGACAGTTCTACATCGGCTTGCACACTCAACTGAGGCAGCAATACGGCAAGTGCTCCACATTGAGGAACTAGGCAACAATAAACCTTCCCAGCTCTGGAGACAGCTACGTGCCCTGGTCAGTGCCGATCTATTCTCTGACACAGCTCTCCTTCCCATCTGGTCAGATAAACTATCTCCTCACATCCACTTTTCTCTGGCTCAAAAGTCTCCTGAACCTGTCGAGCAAAGAATGACAATTGCTGACAAGCTACATGATGCATCATTGCTCTATTTCGGCGGCCACTGCCGACCTGACAAGCCTCAGGTTCAGGCTCATCGTCCTGCGGCCTGACACGGCTGGGGCCATACTGTGTCGACCATTCGGCTCGCTCTGGGAAGCAGTACACAAGCAACTGCGACGTCACCAGCTCCCACACCCCCTCCTGCAACTGAACGTGCTGCAGCCACCAAACCTCTGACACCGCCACTGGCAATGAACTTTCTGCAGGAAATGCAACTGCACTACCCATACTGTTACTTCCATACACAATTTGGTGAGGTGGCATGTTACTGCAGACCACCCTGCTACTTCCCAAACGCCAATCGCAGGTAGGTCCAGGTGCCGCCTGCTGCACACAACATGACAGGCACTCCCCAGTGCTCCATTCTGTCTGGGAACGACCAGATAATTGTGAACGACTTTAATGTAAAGACATTTCATCAGGATACCTATACCTAGTAGAAACAGGCGCTGATGTTTCACTGCTGCCTCCGTCCTTAGCATCGTCGAACATCCGCACTCATCATACTTCACTGCAAGAAGTGAATTCAACTAAACTACAATGCTCAGGTTCAACTTCCCATGTCGTCTCACTCTCTGCAAACTGCAAACTCGAGTGGACTATTTTAGTGTGTGAAATTGACAAACCTATACTAGGCATTGACTTCTTGCGACACCACAAACTTTCACCAGACCTAGTGCAAAATACTGTGTTTCATCATCTGTCCAAGACTCACCTTTCTGTGCCCCATCGAGCAACCAACCTGTGACACATTGGTTCAGGCTTGTCTCATCCGTACATACTCATCTCTGTCAACAGCGTTACAAGAAACCATGCAAAAGTGCCTTGTCAAGCTTGAACACGTTGCTCCCCTATGCAAAGAAAACTTCGAGTTCTCCCTCTGGCTCCATGAAACACAGCTACAGCTCTCCAATGCAGCAAAGGAATTACAGACACTACAAAAAGGTAAAAGCAAGGTCAGTGAGTGCGCCGAATCTGCTTGCAATCCCAGCAATCGAATCTCCATGTGTTTATCTCCCGCTACCCCTCACAACTGTGCTATCAAGATTGCCATAACGTGTACTGACAGTTCCGCAGGGCCACACCCTACTAACACAGCACCATTTGACACAAGTGCGCATGCGCGACGAGCATCACGTGTTCCCAAACAAATGACTCCTATCCCGCCCCTCATGCCAGGTCCCTTATCTCCAGTAAGCCACATCGACTTTGTCCCGAGTGCCTCTCCGACCTTAAAAATCAGATTTCTGAATTACTAAGCTCCAGCGTCATTGAACCCTCTGCCAGTAACTGGTCTACTCGCATACATATGACACCCAAGAAAGACGGGTCCTGGCGCATGTGCATAGACTACCATCGACTAAATGCACAAACAATTATGGACACCTACCCCATATCCAACATTGCCGACTTTACCAGTTCCCTCGCAGGTGCGACCACATTCTCTGTCATTGATTGCAAACAGGCCTATCACCAGATCCCCATGGCACCTGAAGACATCAAGAAGACAGCAATCACCACCCCGATTGGGTTACTTCAGTTTCAATTCATGCCCTTCGGTCTGCAAAACGCAACCCAGGCTTGGCAACGCTTCATCAACGAAGTGCTATTCGACCTGAAATTCTGCTTTGCATATCTTTATGACATTCTTGTGTTCAGCTCCTCCATCGAGGACAACATTAGACATGTGCAAACTGTTATGAACACTCTTGCGGCAGCAGGCATCGAGACCAACCAGGACAAATTGCAGCTACATCAACCTGCTGTCACTTTTCTTGGTTTTCTGGTCTCTGCCGACGGCATTTCACGGCCCCCTGAGAAAGTACAAACAATACTAAACCTACCCAGACCTTCGTCATTCAAAGAGCTCCAGCACTTTTTGGGGACGGTTAATTATTATCGCTGACATCTACCTTGGGCTGCGGAGATTCAGGCTCCACTAACAGATGCCTTGGCAGGCACCAACACTTCTGGATCTCGGCCTGTTCCATGGACCCCTACTATGACTGACTCTTTCACTTTCCTCAAAAATCTTCTTGCCAAGGCCTGCACCATAGCGCATCCTCATCCCAATGCGCAGCTTTTCGTCACCACAGACACAAGCAATACTGCCATCGGTGCTGTCCTTAGCCAGACAATCGATGGCCAAACTCCGCCTCTGTAGTTCTTATCGGGCAAGCTCGCCAATGCACAAACGAAATATTCCGCGTTTGACAGGGAGTTGCTCGCGATCTATGAGGCGATTACGCATTTTAAGACCAACGTTTGGGGATGCACTTTCTATGTTTTAACGGACCACAAACCCCTGGCTGCGGCCATTACAAACCCGCCAGCTGACCCGCCACCTCGCCGCTTCAGATACATGGACTTCGTACCCCAGTTCACCACCAATGTCAGAAACATAAAGGGTGCTGACAATATAGTTGCTGATTTCCTTTCATGAGTCGACGCCGTCGATTCACTGTTAAACCTCCCTGAACTGCCTAACCTCCAACCTACCGATGAGCAAACACAAATCCTAATTTCAGACTCTACTCCTTCACTACACTTTGACTGCACAACCTTCCATGGTATTTCTGGTGAGAACTGGTGCTATGACAGTACAGGCACATTATGCCCCCTCATCCCAACCACGCTACGTTGAGCTGTCTTCAACGCATTGCATAATTTACCCCACCCCAGTGTTCGTGTGTCCGCCCACCTTGTAGCAGAGCGCTTTGTGTGGAGAAATGTCAACAAGGACTGCCAGCAATGGGCACGCTTCTGCGTCGCGTGCCACTACTGCAAAGTACACAAGCACACTTCATCCCCCCGCCCCCTCGGCGCCTTTTCGATCCTACCTGGGCGTTTCCAGCATATTCATATTGACATTGTTGGCCCTCTCTCTCCCTATAAAGGCTTTCGTTACATTCTCTCGTCTATCAACCGAACAACTCGCTGGGTCGAGGCTGTCCCCCTCCCCAATATTATGGCAGAAACTGTCGCTCGACCTTTTGTCGAGTCATGGGTATCATGTTTCGGTCCAGCTATCATCACGACTGACCAGAGCAGACAGTGTGAGTCGGCCCTGTTCAACGGGATTTGTAATATTTGTGGCACCCGTCTTATCCATTCCACAACATATTACCCGCAAAGTGATGGGCTAGTCGAGTGCTGGCACCGCACTTTCAAGGCGGCTCTTCAATGCCAAGACTCTCTATGGACGGAGGCCCTTCCCCTTGTGCTACTCAGCATTCGTGTGATCTAGAAGGAAGACCTCAAAGGCAAAATAACCGAGTTCGTATATGGCCAGAACATTGTTCTCCCTGGCGAAATGTGAGCCCTTCCGCGTCTCTCCCTCAGTCTGACTTACCTTCCTTCGTGAACCTCGTCAGATGACACTTCATCAACATCCATATCCCTCCACCCACCAGCCATTCCCGCCCGAAGATTCATGTCCCGAAATCTCTGGACAATTGCGAGTAAGTCATGCTCTAAGATGACACTGTCCATGTTCCTGTCCAACCTCCATATACCGGCCCATACCGAGTTCTCTGGCGCTCAGCTAACACCTATGACATCCAGATGAAAGATTCAGCTGTTACAGTCTCTCTCAACAGACTTAAGCCTGCTCATGTCGAACCTTCTTCGACCCCCCCCCCCCCCCTCCAACATTTCAGGCCACGACCACGGCACTCACTGTCGTGGCTCATGACGCTTCGACCATTGCCTTCACGTCGGACTTACACACTCAATCGAGTGACTTCCAGCTCCAATCGACAAGCTCTCCTTCGACCTTGCCCTCTACTCCGGTCTCACGCACTCCGTTGAGTGTCAACATGCTCCCCACGTTGAGCTTACCTATGGCCACGCCCTTGCTGCTGGGCCCTTCACCGGTCCCCTCAACCTTTCCACCATTGCCTGCATCACCCTGTCAAGGTTTATCATGACCCCCCCCCCCCCCCCCAATCTCGAACGTGCCCTCATTCGAGGTGTTTGTGCCTGTCCCCTGGAAATAATCCATGACATCTCAATAATAATGCATGATTGTACACTGTTCATCATGTGTTTCTCTTCATCCAGTGCTCATGAGACAACCTCCTCCATTCCCTGCCACCTGGTGAAATGTGTTCCCCTACCACCTGACTTCGACCGGGACATGCTTTGTGTGTTCACCACACCCACCGGAAACATCATCGTCGTTGCTCCGTTCCACTGGCAAACCGCCGGTAAACCGCCGGCCTACCAGTCACCACACGACCAGCATGCCCAGTAAGACACCTGGCTCACTTCAATGACTTCCAGGTTCGATGGCCGGACCTTCCTTCACAACATCTACCCACACTGATCCCCGACGACGCTGTCGCGCTGACTGTGGTCCGGTTTCTGTGGACCACCCCTGCCGAGGCCTTAGTCACCCCCCCCCCCCCCCCCCCCCGGCCTCTCAATAGTATTCTGTACTGCAGGGGGGAGGGGGGGGGGGCAGGCTATGTGGCACCAATGAGGTCGACACCAGCATTGATATGCGTTCATCTTTGGACTCTGAGCTTCGTCTTTGGACTCTGAGCATTGTCTTTGGGTTGTTCCGCCATGTTCATTTCTATGTGATCCTTGCATGTGTTTAGGTGAATAAATGAACTCCGCTAAATGGGTGTTGTTTGGTGTAATGAACCCGAGCTTCTCCCTCAGGATCAATAAAATATTAAGAAATGGATTTCCTATGAATGTGTTAAATTTCAGCATGTTCACAGTTTATATATAGAAAGGAAGTACAACTACATCATTTCTACAATGCCTAACTGAATCATATTCTATGAAAAAAAAATGTAATCTGATCTCTTAAAAACATTAACTTGAATAATAAAAATACTATAGGGAATATAAATGCTCATTTGATTAACATGATTAATAAGATTGCATGCACAGATTCCACAGTATATAGTAATGAAAGATATAATAAATTAATTGCTAATAACATACTTCATATAAAGTCAGATCCTCTAAAAGCAAGACAGAAGACTACAGGAGATTCAGTGGGAGAAATGGTACTATTCAACAGAAGCATTCACAAAAATGAACTGATAATTTGAGCAAAATAAAACAAAGGTATGGTCCTATTAGTGGTTGTAGGCGATTGTATTCCTACAAACTTTGAGTTGACTTACCCGGTCTTGTACAGAGGAGTCTATAGTTTAACGTGGGTTTTTAACCACATTACAACACAGAACTTTTCACGTGAACAAACATTTCCGGAAATGCAAAAAGTGAAAAGTACAGACAAAGCAATCAGACTTATCAATGATCAAACTGAAAACCTCTGAATTTGCAGTCTGGTGCTTTACCACTGAACCACCAAACTGCAACAATTTGATCAAGGTTTAACTTAATATTAGCTTTTTCTATTACAAAACTGTATTATTATTATTATTATTGTTGTTGTTGTTAGAATACTGTTATTAGCATCTGTTCTTATCTCACTGCAGTGAAGCTTTACTGTAAATGTTTGCCGTGTCTCCTGTACCTGATTTATATGGTTCAGATTGTGTAGATTATGAGACTGATGTATAATTGACAAGATGAAAAAGTCTTGGTATATTTTAATCAAATATACTTCTATTGGCACAACAGTGGTGAAAAACGGTGGGGAGGGGGAAGGAGGGAAGTATGGCTGATGACTGGTTGGTGGGCAGAAGAGGCAACAAATGGACAGAATAGGGATATGGCACTAGTGTGATTTTGCTCTGGTGAAGTGAGGGGAAGTCTTGTGTGGCACACAATGACACTGATGATTGGATTGGGAGGGCAGACATAACAGATGGAAAAGTAGACTATATGTAGAGAGACAAATGTTAGTATACATAGTCAAGTGGGGTGGGACAGGAGCTAACAGACATTGAGGCCAGGTAGACTGTAGGATTGACTGGCGTATTGTAATGACAAGTCTTACGTATGTAATTGAGAGCAGCTGGTATTGGAAATGGGAGGGTCCAGATGACATGAATTGTGGAGCAACAAATGAAGGCAAGCATGTTGCACTCAACAATGCGTTCCACCACTGGGTGGTACACTTTGCTCTCGGGCACAATTTGGCGGTAATGATTCATTTGAATGGACTGTTTGTTGCTGGTCATGCCTACATAAAGGATCATGCAAAAGCTACACCAAAGATGTACACACTAACCCTCCCCACTTCTATATAACCATCTCCTGGTAACTTTTGAAGAACTCTTTGCCTCCAACCTGGACTCATCTTTCTTTAGAATGTCCCTGTCTGAAAACACAAACTACTTGACTGTAGAAAGAACAGACATCCACAAACTTGAGAGAAACCTAGCTTTAATCATCTACCTATAGATTGCACCACTTTTGTGATAAACTGCAAGGGTTGCATGACTGAATATTATCAGTCAACTGTAGGACTCTTCCATCTACAGGACCCGTTGTAGTGATCCCAACCCAGAAGTCCAGCATAGCCTCTCATCCCTACTCAAATATGTAGGTCCAACCCAAAGCTTCTGCCTCATAATCATCTCCCTCCTAAGCCCAACAACCCATCCCTCCCCAAAACACACACACACACACACACACACACGTTCCAAACCTGTTACCACATTCCCTATGCACCTGTCATGCAAGTACTATTTCCATAACAATAACCACCTATCTTCTGAGGGAACAATATATAAATAAATGCAAGGCATCACAATGGGTAACAACATGATGCCCTCCTATGCCAGTCTCCTATGCCAGGGCACCTAAGTGAAACATTCCTAGTGACCCGAAATACTAAACCCTTACCTGGTTCAGGTTTATTAAAGATATCTTCATGATCTGGAACCAGCGGCAAGATACTCTATCCTCCTTCCTCCACAACTTCAACTATTTCTCTCCTACCTGCTCGATCCAGTCCAGTTTGCACTTTCCTAGACATTGACCTCCATCTCTCCATTGAATACACAGAAACCTATGTCTGTATGAAGCCACTAACCATCAATAGTACCTCAGTTCTGCAAAGGAGTATCACCCTTATTATCTATTATGATTTTGGGAAATGTGGAATACTACCCTTCCTACTTTTTGAAAAGTTGAATTCCACTATCCACCCAATCTGCAAAATATTCTGGTGTGTCTGTATGCAGCACCTACACCTGACCATTTGTCTTATGGGTCATATCCGTCTGGAAGACCCACGTGCAAGACTTGTCCTATGCATCTAACCAGCATAGCCTATTCCAGTCCCACCATAGGCATATCCTACTACATCAGAAGCAGGGCAGCCTCTGAAACCAGTCATACCATATACCACCTTTACTGTAGCTTTTGAACAGTGATTTACGTGAGTATGCTCAGAAACCAACTGCCCACCTAAAAGAATGGGCATCCCAAAACTGTGGGCTCAAGTAGAACAAGCTCCTCTGCAATGCATTGTGTACAACATGCAATTTCCCCTGTATGCACAATGTTGAGTTCACTAGTGCCACATACCAAACACATCTGCTAACTGCATCTCCCTGCTAGCCATCAGCCACACTTCATTCCAACCCATCCCCCTCCTCACCACCTCCCCACACTCACCTGCTCCGTATGAAAGTCAATGTTTGGAAAGTGGAAACTACATATTCAGTGTTATTTTCTCAGCATTCTTGTGGAGGAATTATTACTTCCTGTTACAAAAGCAGCAAATAACAGCTGAAATTGGTAATTTATTGTTGAAATTCCATATGATGGTCCCAGCCAGTAAACCATTTACAAAAATACAAAATATAAATTCATTCTGTCAGTTCACCAATTCTAAAAGTAATGAGCTAAGATTAAAACTCTTATTTTAGTTGCTGTATCGAAAGATCTTGTGTTTTCCTACATCAAATGATCCATTACTTCAGCGATATAAACTTGACTGATGTTATTACACATACAAAGAGCAGTATTATTAAAAATGCGTTGCAAGAGGTGGGAAACCACCTACAGACATGTATCCTCAAGTAAGGGGATTTAGCAGTAAAAAGAAATTTTCCTGGTGTATCATGGTACTATTTGGAAGCTTAATGACAGGCGATTTCAAGTATTTTATGTTATGTCTCAATATGATAGACTTATTCTAAAAATTAAATACAAGCAAGAAAATATATTGAAGGAGATGTGGCAATAAACCCATTGAAGTTCCACATATTCAGCAACAGAAAATATCTGTAGACTCACTGTTCTTACTTTTAAGGGGCTTAGGAAAGAAACAGCTGTCAAATTAAAGCCTAGCAAATTCCTAATTCACAATCATCATCTGTGCACAGTTGTACAGTTCAGGAGAACCAAAATATGAGTGCTTGCTGGAATTTCAGTTTACAGAAAAATGTAACACGTTACTGTGCTATAACAGCAGCAGCAATTCTCTTGTATTAAAAATCAATGCTCGTAAAGGAAGGCAAATGCAAACAGTTAACTGGATGACACTTTCACACTCACTTTTTATTGATGAAATAAACTGTGTAAAAATACCAGCTACACTTTTCATAGCAATATTAACTAATACAGCTTATCTCTCCATAATACCTTAAATGTTAAAAACTATTATTTCTCTGGGGGTTTAAAATACTGCCAACAGCGACCTCTACAGACAAATCAGCAGCTTACTTTTGAATATGATTATAGAGGATTTATCTTGTCATTACTTTAGCAACTCAACCCATCCATTCCATAATTTGCCTTGAATGATTTAAAGAATGGTATTCTTTTTAGACTGCGTAAGTATTATGCAGATGCAGATTTTATGCTGTCTTTCAGAAAATATTGTTCAGCCATTCAAGATTACAGAATGAATAACATCCACATCATCTGAGATACCTTTCTTAAGTTAGATCCTGAAATATTCTTGACTTTTTTATTTTCAAAAGTGCCATCCTACGTGCAAAAAATTGGATATGACTATCAAGTATTTCTGATATTTATTATATAACATAAAACATCAAATGGATTTTAGGTAATGTTGTTCTACAAAAAGATATTTGGTTGCAACCCAGGGACTCATTTTTACCAAAGTTTCTGTAATTTTACAGAATTTTTGTTTCATATTTTCACAATGCATTATGTCACAAACTCCACAAGTCATCAAACATTTTGAAGAGCCATTGTGATACTCGTCATTCAAGATGTGTCCAATATAATACAGGTCTGGTGACTTGGGGGAGGGGGTGAGGAGTGAGTGCTCTTAAACACCTTCATGTCCACTGAATGTTCCTCAAACCTCTCTGACAGAACTTGTGAGTCACAGTGTGGTGCCCTGTGTTCACAGAACTGAAGGAAAACAAATGGTTACATATAACTGGACAGTAGGCTTAATTTTATTTTTGACAAGCGAGAGGCAACATCGTGCACATCAAAGTCCCAATTTCTTACCACGGAACCATTTCCCAAATGAGAATAGATTCAGCACCTGTCTGAACAGTAGCTTAATCTATTGGTGAACTGGATACATCACATCATGTAACTTATGGTTTAAAAGTTCTCTGTCATCTGCAAGTATTGCAAATCATCAGTACAAGGGACATTTTGCTGTGTTTGGTGTTTCTACTGGTAGAGTTTCTGCAGCCATGCTAAACTCTGTGCTCAGTGAAAAACATTGAGCAGAGGAACACAGGTGTGGTTTCATCTTCTGTATCTTATAGTGAGGAGGTGGTTCTGCATGTTGTAATTCCTGACTGGCTGTTATTATCCATCAATGAATTTGTGAATGATTTGCTTACTCTAATCCATTTATCAGCTGTTTTAACTTATGTTGTTTAACAGCACACCCTTTTGTTAACATATCATTCCCCACTGCCTCTGTTTCAATAAGCATCAGTTCTCTCTGAACTGTAGTATCCACAGCACACCCTTCAAATGTTAAAATCTTACAGTTCACATTTAATTGCAGTTGGAGTGTCCATGTGTTGGACACCCAACATTTCACACTGTTGAGAGAGTACAGTATCATGCATCTTGCCTTTGAGTGTCACACTGAAGGACTGTACCAGATATAATTACATCCCAGTAATTAATTTAGGAGAAATAAAAACCACTCATTGAAAAGCAGCAGCACTGACTCATAGAAAGCACACACAACTCACATGCAATTTGGGATTGCATTTCAGCAGGTGGACTAGGGTGGGTTGGCGGTTGTGTCAAGAGAAGTGGGGAGAGGAGAGACAGGTGTGAGGCATGAAGGGGGGTTGGAGATGGGTAGCTAGCAGCTTGGAGACAGGCAGCAGGTTTGCTGGCCAGGAATGGTGACAGGTGAGTGGGCTAGGCAAGTGATACACGGGTACCAGGCACAGCGAGGTGCAGCATATGATGAAGGTGATGTCGAGTGTGGATTGAGACGGGGTGACAGGACAGTAGAAGGGTAAACTGTGGGGTGGAGGGTGTGGGGACAGAGTGAAGGCTGGAGCGTAATGCGAGTGAAGGCTTGTTCTTGGATACAGTTTGGCATGGACATTCATTCAGATGGACAGCTGGTTGGTTGTCTAACCAACATAAAAAGCCTTGCAGTGACTGCAGCAAAGTTGGCAGTTGGCATGACACCTTTCTCAACAGATGACTCTGCCTCTGACCTCCCAGTAATGTTGCACATTGAACTATGACATTTGTTGTGGTAACAAGAGAGTCTCTCTCTCTCACTCTCTCTCTCTCTCTCTCTCTCTCTCTCTCTCTCTCTCTCACACACACACACACACACACACACACACACACACACACACACACACACACACACACACACACACACACACACACTATTTCTCTATGCATTTTAAATATATTTTCTATGTTGTTTATGTGATGTGTAGGGGATAACAGAATTTGATTACTAGGTGTTTTACGTGTACTATAATTAAAGGAACCTCAAATTAATCACTTGTGATATTCAATTTAACAGCAGTTATTCATGGCAACAGGGTCATAAAAAATTAATCAGTATTTCTATCAGAGATTGCATACAGCCATCGTGCCTTCCACCCTGACAAAGCAATACTGTCACCTCTTTATAACATTTCTACTAAAAATGGTTTTTTTCGTTGGTCAGTTTGGTGTGCCTGTCATTCTTTCAACAATCACACAAGAATATGTAATATTTTGTTCAAAATTAGTCACTAGTGCAAGATGTTAGACTGAAGTAGCTATGAAATTTAAGGTATTGGGATACAATTTTAAAAATAGGTTAACACTTGCTATGTTAGTAACTATTAGTGCCAACACAGTTCATTTGGCAAAGCTATCAGACTTTGACCTTAAATCCTTGTTATGTTACATGATAGCAGATTAAATATTCCCATTTGATGTGAGAAAACATTATTTGTAACTTATTTATATAGCAAGATCTTAGTGCATTATCTCCATTTGCATGACATGCTGTAAATAATCCAGTACATGAAATTTAATTATTTTAAGCTTCTTTAATGATCCTGATACTGACCATATACATGCAAGCCAGTGAGCAATAAGAGCAAAAGTAGCCATAAGCAGCAGAAGGACGGCAGCACCATATTCTGAGTAACGATCAATCTTCCGAGCAACTCTCACCAACCGCAAGAGTCTTGCTGTCTTCAGGAGACCAATCAATGTTGTTGTCTGTATACAACAAAAATTTCTCATTAAAACTCTGCAATGAACATAAACATTATTAAAAGAACATCTTCTTCTTGATACAAAGTAATCCATAATGGAATAGTTACAGAGAGAAGAAAGGAAACAGTATCATTCAGTTAACAGAGGAAAGTGTCATTGATGAATATAAGTAATGTAGCTGACTTTTCTACTTAAAATATTATATAGAGAATTTGGAGACGAGACTGCCATTATGGTGAATTTACATTCATATGTCCTTTTCCTGAATGTAGAATTCAAAAATCTAGTCTAGCATATAAAATTTCACTTTTTTATACTGATTACTCTGCTGCACTGATAATTTAGATTTTCCCATTACAATAGTTCCTTCAGTTGAACTACATGTTAGAAATTTAAATGAGCTCTTCTGCATTTCCTATAGGGGTTATTTCTGATTATAGTCCAGTTACTATCAGTTATCTGAAGACTGAAGTCGTGACACTACTATTAATAACATTGTTAAAAACTATAGTACTGAAATCATAGTTTATGAGAACACATTACAAAATTACTTCCAATTTTATTTTAAAAGGGTATATTATACTGTGAGAACACACTGAATACTGTATCAGAAGAGAAGGTAGTGGATAAAACTTTATTACAATTTAAAACAAGTCTACTTAAAATATTTTACCACATCATTTAATTATTTTTAAAGAGATATTCATTGTTGAGCTGTCAGAAGATTACATACACAGAAAGTTTAATTTAATATACATTCATTTTTTTTAGAATTCAATCATGCACCAACATAATGGACTGTGATATTAGTTTTAGTGTAACAATTATGAAATGTAGTGAGCAAAGTAAAATGTTTTTAGCTCTCACATTCATGTACAGATCCACAATGAAAGCACACTGAAGTTCAAATTAGATTACATGGACTGTATTTTTACCCACAAAAAGAGAAATATGTACAAATGTTAATATTAAAATGGTGCCTGCACCACCTCCTTAGCTTTATATTATTTTTATTTTTCCTGCATTTATATGGTATAAATTGTTGACATGAATTATTGCTACTATTACTGGTCAGCTGCCTTCCTGCAGTAAGGAGCCAAACAGAAACATGGAATGAGAAGTAACTCACTCTCTTCAACCAAATATTTTGAGAACTCCTCCACACATAAATTATACCAAGCATAACTTCATACACAGAGATTCAGTGAATGTTTCATGAATGTCTCATGTAAGATATGCAAATACATAATATTTCTGAAAATTTCAAGATGTAGCACAATCAATGATTTATTAAAAATATTGTGACAAATCAGCTACCTGTAACTTTGACATGTCTCAATTTTCCTATAGGTAACCAGTAATATAAAAAATTAACAAACTTACAGTAAATATCTCACATTTTTCTGAAAATTGTAAGATCTAAAATTGAAGTGTGCTATTTCATTCACTGTTATCTGTTCAATACTTTCTATGAAAGTTGTAAGGAAAATGGTAACAGCCATCAGTAATCACTAGACACACTGATTTTTCTACAGTATTCTACACAATAACATTGGTCATTCCAGCTTAATTTCATTACATTGGGAAACCAGGCTATGCCTGTCAAAATCCAGAATAAAGATGAGTGGTAGAGGAGTTACAGCTCTCAAAGAAACATTGGTCCAGCTGGCCTGGCTGGTAGTACCAGGGTTAAAGGTGAAGGTATTCAGTGGTTTTTAAGGTGGATGAGGACCATTTGTCCCAATAGTGGATAAAGTCAAGGAATTATCTACAAGAAATAGTCAACAATGCTCACAAAACTTTCTGAGCAGTGAAGGAACAAGGAAAATAGGAAGTTTGGTCTCCAAATTCTATAAAAACAACATGAGAAAGTCAACTTTAACCAAAATCATGTGGTAGTCCAGGTGGGGGGTTGATGTGTCAGGATAGCACCCTGTCCCTTGTAAAAGTTTGAGTGTTAACAAAACCCTTGGAAGTTTAGATGGACCACTTGGTAAGCAAAAACAGGTTCAGGAAAGGAGCACAAACACCAGAACTGGAATATACAACAAATGAAGGAGAAGGTGTTAGAAATTACATACAAATTAGGCAGCCTCATGATGGACATTGTTGTGTTGCCTGAAAGAATGAAAAGAGGAGCAGGCTTAGAAATGTTTAACAATTATATAAAAATTTTTACAAGGACGGCAAAAGACCAAAGAGCATAAAGTGGTGTATCTCTCATAATCAGTACAAAGCAAACATAAAGTAGCACACTTAAAAGCTGTAAATGGAAATATCGTACAAATTAACCCTAGTATACTATCGGTAGTTTATTCGATGAACACATTTCCCTTCAAATCCTCCTTCTTGTTGTGGACAGGAGGGACATGCTGTCCTTGCAGCAGTGCCTGGCAGGTCTGTAGCTGGCTCTGTGATACCAGCAGTGGAATCGACCTATGCCACTCTTCCATCAGTAAACATATTTCCTCCTGGAGTTAAAGTGCAGAATTGACAACAGTATACGTATGCACGTAAATGTTGATTTGTCAAAATGACTAATGTGTAGTATTCGAGAACAAAACTGACTATTTGATTTAACAAATGTTTAGTGATGAGCAAACAGTTTCCAGTAGTTATCTGATTGGATATTTGTCAAAAAGAATGTTTTGGTTTCAAGTGGGTTGGGCTACCTGTTCTGTATCTGTCATTTTCTTTTTATGTCCTGATGAATTACTCAAACCTGAGAGTTATGGATGCAATGGAATCAGATCTTGACATGTTATCATCTGATGATTCTGATAAAGATAACATCAAAGGAGAAGATATCATTTGCAATGACACTATCTGCTCTGTATCAGATATCAGATTGGGATGAAGAAACACTAAACGCCACGGTGACCCAAATTGAGAAGGAAGCCTCTGTTGGGAAGGAGGAGGAGAAGACAAAACAGTCAACTATTTATCCCACAAATACTGGCCTCAAAAACGCAGAACGCAAGAAACAAGAATGGTTCAAGAAAGAAGAGTGCTTCAGCAACTTCTTTCCAATAGATCTTGATGCCACCCAAATGCAAGCTACTGTCTGAAACAGAAATGACCTGGAGTTTCCTGCCTTTGCTGAATTTCATATTCTCCCTTGCAGATGCTTTGATGCACAAATGACTCACTGAAAAAAAAAAAAAGATACTGTAGGATGACATCAGTACATGAAGCAAAGAATAGAAAACATGTTGAGATTACAGCCATCCTTGAATAGTGGCTGAAACAAAAGGAAGAGGGAAGAGGAACTCCACCCCCCCCCCCCCTCCAGCAATTCCCAATGAAGGTCATAGACCCACATCCCAACCCAGCCTTCTCATCCTAAAAAACTCCGCATTTGCAGAGACTGCAATCATAAGCTGAGAGGAATGACAAAAAGCAATGTTTAATATGAGATGCACCTGTGTGTGGCGAGCATCACAAGATTGTGTGCAACATGTGCCATCAGCAGAGCTCATAAATCCTGAAGAAATTCACATTGGTGGGATGAGGGTTTTTCCTTTGAAGTCGATTTTGTACAGCTACTCAATGCAACAATTGTAGTCAAGAGGCCATTTGAGATAGGTAAGCCATATGCTTCAATCAAAGGCGCTTTGATTTATTTTTTGTACTATTTTTGGATGTTGTATTCCTTTTTATCTTGGCTATTCTGGTTATTTCATTACATTATGTACTGTCAGTGTTTTCACATTTTCTTTCAAGTTATTTTTGATTCATTAGATAAACTGAGCTAATATTTTTCTTCTTCTTCTGTTGTTTGTGTAACTATTGTTTGTATTCAATACCCTTGACATGTGATCACATAGATTATTGTACAAACAGCTGATGTGATTTTTTTTTGAGTACTTATTCCATAGTTTTCCTGCTGGGTGAAAAGTATATATCAATGCCCTTTTGTTTGTGAACCTCTGTGGTGGGAGTTTTTGTGGTTTATTTCAAAAGGAAAGACCATGTACATCTTGAAATATATTTTTCTTTAACCTTCCTTCAATAAAGGATTTATAATTCTGCTGCTGTGTTGCTTTTAACCATTTTACTGGCCAAACATCTACAGGGTGTTACAAAACGGTATGGCCAAACTTTTAGGAAATATTCCTCACACACAAATAAAGAAAACATGTTATGTGGACATGTGCCCGGAAACGCTTAATTTCCATTTTAGAGCTCATTTAAGTTTCGTCATTCCAACGTGATCAAATTGTAAATTGTCACAATCAACATGTGTGGGCTGATGAGAATCCGCACGCAATTGTGCAATCACGTCATCAACACAGATTTTCTGTGAACGTTTGGGCAGGCATTGTTGGTGATGTCTTGATTGTGCCCCATGTTCTTCCAAATACGCTCAATGGAGCACATTATCATGATTTCATATGGGATACTCTACCTGTGCTGCTATAACATGTGCCTTTACAAGCATGACACAACATGTGGTTCATGCATGATGGAGCTCCTGCACATTGCAGTTGAAGTGTTCATACGCTTCTCAACAACAGATTCGGTGACCGATGGATTGGTAGAGGCGGACCAATTCCATGGCCTCTACGCTCTCCTGACCTCCATCCTCTTGACTTTCATTTATGGGGGCATCTGAAAGCTCTTGTCTACGCAACCCCGGTACCAAATGTAGAGACTCTTCATGCTCATATTGTGGACGGCTGTAATACAATACGCCATTCTCCAGGGCTGCATCAGCGCATCAGGGATTCCATGCGACGGAGGGTGGATGCATGTATCATCGCTAACGGAGGACATTTTGAACATTTCCTGTAACAAAGTGTTTGAAGTCATGCTGGTATGTTGTGTTGCTGTGTGTTTCCATTCCACATTTCCTGTAACAAAGTGTTTGAAGTCATGCTGGTATGTTGTGTTGCTGTGTGTTTCCATTCCATGATTAATGTGATTTGAAGAGAAGTAATAAAATGAGCTCTAACATGGAAAGTAAGCATTTCCGGACACATGTCCACATAAAAGATTTTCTTTCTTTGTGTGTGAGGAATGTTTCCTGAAAGTTTGGCTGTACCTTTTTGTAACACCCTGTATATGGTAATAGAATTGATGAAGTAGACCTATGGAAGGGTTAGAGATTGGTATAGTAGTCGAGGTTTAATGTGAATTTATTACAAACTCACATGAAAAATCTTGAATTTGTATGCAAACAATGATGATGAACTAAACACTAATAAAGACAAGTTCTTTGGACTGATTAACAATGAAGTGGCTAAAATAGGAAAGACTACAGAATTTACCATTCTTATGATTTTAATAGTAGAAGGGGTTGAAAAACAAAGAGCAAAGTAGTGGAACCCCATGGAGAAGTAAATTTGAATGACTATGGAGAAAGGCTAACAGAAATACATCAAAGTACTTATCTTAAAATACTTAATGCTCTCTATACTTGCAAAGAAATCCACATGTGTACACAGTGCAACACATGAGACATCAGAAATCCATTACTGAGCACATGAAAATGAAACAGATCATGAGCATGCAGGTTAATAATTTAAGAGCATACAGAGATGTTATATGTGGCTCAGACCATGGCTTAGTTAAAGCTAAAATAGCATTTCCTTAAATGCATCAGCAGCAGAGAAGTATAAAACACAGGAAGAACTGAAGAAAGTACAAATAAGTTTTAGAATATTTACAGTCTGGTGAATGATAGCACACTATCAACAGAGACTCCATCAGAAGCTTGGTGAAACACATAAATCTGTAGATGAAGAGATGTTCTAATCATGGCAAAAAGAGTAGAAGTCCAAGTAAGAAACTGTGATGGAATAAAGAAACAGAAGCACTGCTCCATCAAAAGAAAAGATATATTATCAAAAATGGTTACTAGTAAAACTGAGGAAGATAAAGGAAACTAGGTTATATGGAACTGACGAGTATGGAATGCAAGCAATTTCAACCACAAAGAGACGAATGTGGGATAGAGTAGGCACCAACATTAATACACATTCAGAGGGTGAAAATGTTCAGAAGTATGGAAATTTATTAAAAGAGTTAAGTCACAGGAGAAGAATAACAACAGTATGCAATTAATCTCTACAAAAACAATGGGTAGACCACTGCAAGAAATTAATGACAAAAAATAGGGCTGATTATAAAACTATTTCACAGACACAAATATTAATTAGAGAGACAGAGATAAACATTGAAACTGCTGTGCATAAATTTAAAAAATGGCTGGGGTGCATATACAGAAGGAATCCCAGCAGAATTTGTCAAGTGTGGAACAAGGAAACTATTCGAAGCCTTGATACAACTTTTATTTTTCGTGCATATATATAGTATAAATTGTTGATATGAATTATTGCTACTATCACTGGTCAGCTGCCTTCCTGCAGTAAGGAGCCAAACAGAAACATGGAGTGAGAAGTAACTCACTCTCTTCTACCAAATATTTTGAAAACTCCTCCACACATAAATTATACCAAGCATAACTTCATATACAGAGATTCAGTGAATGTTTCATGAAGTTCTCATGTAAGATATGCAAATAGTTGCAGGCAAAAGTGTTTCAGAGAATATTGTATATAGGACCTTGTTGAACATGGAGCTTCACAGCAGATGACAGCAATGTGTTTTCATGTTGAGCCAACAGCATTGTCAATTACAATTGCAGTGAGCATGGGATCATCAAGACTAGGCCGTGGATCAATCCAAACATGTTGCCTACCCCGATCAATTATTCTCTTGTTACACCAAGTCAACAGTCATGACAAAATATGTCATCATCCAGGTGAATAGCTCCTCAAAACATTACCATGCCACAGATGCAAGCCAGTGAGTGTAGTACTATGTTATGGGGGATGTTCACTTGGTCTCCCATGGGACATGTGGCAGTAATTGAGAGCACCATGACAGCTGCGGACAATATGAACATTCCCCAAAGATGATGGCATCCTCCAGCAATATAACTGTGTCACAAGGTCAACATGGTGCTACAGTAGTTTAAGGAGCACAACAGTGAACTGATGAAGATGTCTTGAGCACCAAATGTGCCTAATCTGAATGTGAAGGAACATATATAGCACATTACTGGACACCAGCTCCATGTCCACAAACAATTAGCTTGTAATTTATGAGTACCTTTGGAAGTATCCCATAGACTTCCTGAATCTATGGAATGTAGAACCACTGCTGTATGCATCTAAGCAGGTGGTCCTAAAGTGTTGGCTCCTCAGTGTAATTTCACTATGTATAATGTATTTTAACAGCTTACATTCAGGAGGTGAATGACAGAGTTCAGATTTGATTACATGAAATTTTTAACTATATTCATGGCAATAAGCTGAAAGACATGAAAGAAATACATGTGGAGGAAAGAGGAGGATGAACTGTAAGTAGATGAGAGGAAATGCATAAACTAACTGGAAAACCCATGAGACTCTTCTGCCAAATTTTGGGAATAAGCATGGAGGGCTGGGTTGGATTGTTTTGGGGGGAGGAGACCAACCAGTGAGGTCATCAGTCTCATCAGATTAGGAAAGAATAAGGAAGAAAGTTGGCCATGCCCTTCCAAAGGAACCATCCCGGAATTATCCTGGAATGATTTAGGGCAATCACGGAAAATCTAAATCTGGATGGCTGGAAGCAGGATTGAACCGTCATTCTCCCAAATGCAAGACCAGTGCGCTAACCACTGGGCCACCTCACTTGGTAATAAGTGTGGAACAACTATTTTTATCTTCCAGTATTACAGCTACAAAGCAAATAGTTACTGTCCAGGAGTCATATCAGTGGACTTCTGAGCATAATCTTATAGCTGTTTATTTCTTCAGACACCAACAAGATACAGCAAGAAATTCACACAAAAAAGCACACACAATAGTTCAGAACACAAAAACACTAGACAGAAAACAAAAATCCACAGGGATCACATGTCAGATTGTTGTTCATTTTGATCAGCAGATGATGCAAACTCTGAATATAACTTCCTATCAGTGTAAATTTGAAATATGAACTGATTCCAAGCACGGGCTATATTATCAATTGGGTTATCTAAAGACCATATTCTCACCACTTTATCAATTACACATTCTCAAACCATGTAGTTGTGGATATTTACTGAGTGGTGTTATATATCATAGAGTGGTCAATGGGGATACAGTGTTCATCCACCACAGATCTGTTTGGCTGAAGATGACAAGTTTATATCTGGTGTTTTGTATATGTGCTTGTGCTTTGTGCTTTGTAAATATTATGTCATCTATAGCATTTACACAATTTCATTTAATATTATAATTTCTTCATTAGTTTTATTATTTACATTCATTTTTTTATTCACTTCTATTCATTGTTTTCACAGTAATTTAAAATTAATCATTCTCTCAGATAAAATGGCAATGACACACAACATTCTGATATACATCTGGAAAATGGGAACAAGCCCTTTTAAGTACTCATGTTGCAAAAACAAAGGTACAGAGTACTGCCATGAGCTGTGCTGCATCTTGTGTGGTGTAGTTAGAGTTGCTGGCTAGTGTGCTGCAGTTCACCTGTCAAAACCTGACCACAAGCAATTAATTGTCATTTAGTATTTAACATTTCTGGAAGTTTCTAAAAATATCTTATATTTGTATAAATAGCAGCTCTCTCTGTCCATGAGCTCAGTTCTGTTCAGTTAATTTATGAGTGCACAGTAGTGTTCATAATAAATGTGCTTTCAGTGCTAAGTGTTCTACTTCATTGATCACCCTGATTTCAGATTTGGACTTGATTCAGGTCATGACGTGACATTGTTTAGTGGAGATGCCAGGTAGTTCACAACATCTACATCATTTTTGCTCCAGTCAATGAATGTAAAAGTCATCACCTATACAGACAGGAATCAGAATACAAACAGTACATCACTCCCATCATCTGTATATTCAAGAGACCAATGATTTCCAAAACAGATGAAAATCTGTTGCACAACACAGTTGAGGAGCAAACAAAATGGCTGAAAGGACTCGATTGAGTCACTAAATGCTACAGGGAAAATAACGTGATGTGTTTGGCAAATGTGCACTTTAGCTGGAAGACATATCGCAGCAGTGGTTCAAGAATAAAAAAGTGAAGCTCAATTGCTGGGACAAATTTCTAGCCAATCTGAAGAAAACTTTTGGTGAAAATCAATAGCAAGATCACTTAGCAGGACAATTGGAAAACAGAGCCTAACACCTTAGGGAAATCATACAGGATGATTTGGTCCTAACACAGATTTTGAACTTTACTATGACAGAAGCTGACAAAATCTCAACCTTCCTAGTTGGTTGGTTGGTTGGTTGGTTGGTTGGTTGGTTGGTCAGTTGGTTGATTCAGGAGAGGGAACCAAACAGTGAGGTCATCAGCCCCATTGGAAAAGGGAAGGATGGTGAAGGAAATTGGCCATGCCCTTTCAAAGGAACCATCACAGCATTTGCCAGTTGCATTTTAGGTAAATCACAGAAACCATAAATCAGGATGCCTGCATGAAGGTTTGAATTGTCATCCTCCTGAATGCGAGTCCAGTATGCTAACCACTGCGCCATATCGCTCAGTCAAACTTCATGGAAGTGGTCACAGAAGACATGTATCTAGCTCTTCTGCTAAAGTATGTCACAACAACAGAAAAATTCATCAAGCAGTTCTAGCACACTGAGGAAATGCAACAGAAAATAGTTGGACAAAAGAGGTATGACTGCCTGCCAGATGTGGTCCCTATGGCAATTGTGGAAGTTCACCAAATGCTGTATAGCAACAGGAGAGATTCAGTAGTGTACCATGACCAGAAATGTTGGACCATATGAACTAGATACAGCAGCTTTGAGAGTTAAGCCTGTACATCACGAAGTAATATAGAGTGTGAGGGAAGCAGTATATCAGACTTTAGCACCAACCTCTAGAGACAGTTGAATGCACTAGGAAGGAGGGACTCTGCCAAGTCTGATTTTCCACAGTCATCACATGGCAAGCCAGCACATGACCTAAGAAGGTTTAACCAACTCTTCCACCAAGTAGTATAGCACCCCACAGAAGACCTCTGGGTTGAACACTACAGCCTTATCTTGGATGAGGTCACTTCCCAACATGGCACAATCATTCCATCATTGTACAGAGGCACCACCCACTAGTCTTGCTGCTAAACTCAGGAAAACTAAGTGAGGCAACCACCTATTGAAGTGAGACCACCACAGATAAAATCCATGATAGATGAGAGTCAGCAACATGTCAGGAATTCTCACTGGTGTCATCATCAACAGCCAACCAGTCTTGGCTCTAGTCAACCCAGGAGCTTCTTTTTCTGTAATGCTGAATGCTTATCATCACAAACTAAAGAATACTGTATTTTGTGAAACAACAAGTTATGTGAAAGTTGCAAATGACTAATATGTCCAGCTGACAGAAACATGCAGTGCAAAAATAACAATCAATGACAGAACACAGCCATTCGAATTTGTCATTCTATCGGAATGCAGTCATAATGTTATTCTTGCATGGGACTACTTACAGTCATCACAAGCAGTCATATACTGTGGAAGATCAGAGTGCCACTTTGGCAAACCTATTTTGACAGGCATACGCAACAAAGTTTGCTTTGAGCAGTTGTTTGCAGCTGAAGGTGATGTTATCCCATCATCATTAACAAGGTGATTTCCTGTCATCAAACTAGATGCTCAGTTAGACCTTGAAGCTTTTGTAAATTGTAAAACACTACTCCATCTCAGAAAAGAAATCCAAATATCAGTCAACTTTTATTGAAGTGTCAACAGAATATGGCCTGACCAAGTAACAACATAGGCAGGCGTTAGCCATACTGGGACAGGTTTTGAATGATTTCTAATCTGGAGTGTAGAAAACACATACCAAGCAGCACTTGGTAAAATACTGTATGAATACTGGGAAATATTCAGCATTTAACCAGTGACTGTATAGGGCATTGCCAGCTAAATGACAGGTAGTCCAGAAGGAAGTGGAGAAGATGGTACAAGGTGCTATCACTGAACTTTCAGAGAGTCCTCGATCCTCTCCTGAGGTATATGTGAAGAAGAAGGAAGGCACATTGGCATTTCTGAATCGACTACTGGTGACTGAATGGAATCACAAAAAATGTCTATTCACTTCAGCACATTGATGAAAGTGAAGACAGTTTCAAAGACCCGAGCATTTCTCAACTACAAACATGCAGACAGGATACTACCAAACTGAGGATGTCTGAAGCAAGACTGCCTTCATGACAAATGACAGCCTCTATGAGTTAAATGTTATGCCATTTGGACTATATGATGCTCTAGCCATCTTCAAATGTAATACAAAAAACCTTCTTTGACACCTAAAATGGATGATGTCTCTTTGCTATTTGGATGATATTGTCAATTTTTGAAGATATTTGAAGAACACCTAAGCCATCTGAAGACCATGATAAAGTGTGTTCAGACTGCTGGCCTCAGCTTGAATCTGAAGAAGTGCCTCTTCACCACTCAAGAAATAAAAGTCATGGGGCACCAAGTGAATGACAGTGGACTTCATCTCAATCCAGAGAAAATAAGAGCAGTAACAGATTTGTTATTTCCTCAACATATTTGTTATATAAGAAGCTTTCTCAAAATATACTCCTACTGCTGGCATGTTATAAAGGTTCTGTACCAAGGAACATCCCTCCCAAGAACCACTGCAGGGAAGCACCAACTTTTCCTGGAAAGTGGTGCATAAAAGATCTTTCCTTGTCCTTAAAGAGGCAATAACATCTTCTCCAGACATAGCATTGTATGAAGAGAATGCTGAGACAGAACTTCAGACTGGTGCTGTCAGTTATGGGTTAAGTAATGTTCTAGTAGAAGTTCAGGTAGGTGCTAAATAGTAGATGGCTTTTGCTTGCAGGGTACACTCCAAGTCTGAGAGGAACTACTCTATAACTCAATAAAGAGTGCCTTTCATTTTTGGGTCATCAAGAAGGTCTGGTGATATTTATTTTGCAAACCTCAATCATCACTTTGACAGACCACCATTGTCTATGCTGCATGGCTAGCATGAAGGATATACTGCATCCACTGGCAAGATGAGCACTGAGATTTCTGGAGTATGACATCACAGTGGAATACAAAAACATATGCAAACACAAGGGCACCAACAGTCTTTCAAGGAATCCTGTGGTAGAACACAGTAGCATGGATGAAATCTCAGTCACTGCTCATAAATGAAACTGCTGGTGAACAGAGAGAAGATCTAGCATTTCTGAAAACCATAAAACCCTTTAAGAATAAGGATCTGACCATAGGACAATTCCAGTTAATAAACAGTACAATATATAAGAGGAACCATGATCTGATGGGGCAGCGATGGCTGCTGAACATTCCAGATCATCTACATCCTTCTCATCTAGGTTCATCTACGTCCAGCTATTGTGAGGTTTTTTCCAAAATGCTCCAAAATCTGGTCACCTGATGGTCATGAAGACTCTAGACTGGATCAGATGCAGGTATCACTAGTCAGGTCTCTACCAATCTGTTAGACATTGTGTTAGCCACTGTAAGGAACACCAGAGAAGGAAGCTTTTGCTGCAATTACCTACAGGGCATCTAGTACTAATTCCCTCTGCAGTACCACCATTCCACTGAACTGGAATTGACCTCTTGGGGGGTACCCAAAAATAATGAACAGAAATTTAATGATAATAGTCTGCACTGATTACCTCACTTGCTATGCTGTCATTAAATATGTGCTGAGAGCCAAATCTCCAGAAATTCAACGCTCCTTGTAGCAAACAGCATTTTGAAGCAGGGAGCACCCCATGTGATGATCTCTGATTGCTGAAAAGTTTTCCAGTTGAGGCTAGTATCAGAGGTAATTTCACATGCAACATTACCAACAGGAGGACAACTGCCTACCACCCATAGACTAACTGCTTCACAAAATGCTTTAAAAACACATTGGCAGATATGGTGTAGATGTGTTTTAGATGTACGCTGATGCTGAATAGAAAGATTAGGATACAATACTGCATGTTGTGATATTTAAATACAATACAGTGGAGCACGACACTACATGCTTTACACTATTCTTTCTGCTCCACAGTTGTGAACCAAAACAGCAATGGACATCAGTTCCTGTTTCCATTGGACTCAGAATGACTAATGAAACATCTATCATCATGACCAAAGAAGCAAGACAGCTCACCTGCATACATACTCTGGATGCTCAGGAGAAAGACAGAGTGCTATAGCACTAAGCAACGGCCAGTGAGACTTGGTAAAGATTTTTATGCCTGTGCAGGAAGTTAAACTATTGGATATGTTACTTCAGCACTACTGTGGGGCTTCATCACTTGCTGGACATCAAATACAAAGACAAGGATTATAACTTTTCACCAAGAACACAGAAGTGAAGAAATGTTGTCCATGTCCTCTCTATGAAGCCTTACTACAGTCCTGAGGAATAGAGCAACAGTTATGGCTTCTTGTTCAAGGAAACTGAATATCTGTTAGATAATCATAAAGCTTTGATGTGAGGGGCTCTCTTCCATGCTCATCATAGTGAAGAGACTGTGACAACATTACCAGAATGTGGAGATCTGCCAGTGCTGACTTACAGACGACCATGAGCAAGATTAAGATCCAGGGTGCTGCAGTTGGCTCCAATGAGAATTTCTGAAACAATTATTCACCATTACTTGAGGAGAGGGAGCAATGTTGGACCATCTGCATGCAGTGTGATGTAGCATTTTATGTTGCTGGTTGGGGTGCTGCAGATCCCCAGCTCAAACCCAACAATCAGCAATTATTTGTTCTTTAGTATTTATTATTTATGGGGGGGTTCTTGAAAGTTCTTACATGTGAATATTTGGTATTTGTGTAAATAGCACCATTCTCCATCTAGGAGTTCTGTTCTGGCTGTACACTGGTGTTTGAAATAAACCTACTTTCACTGCTACATGGTGTACTTCCCTGATGACCCTGCTTTAGGAATAAGACTTGATTCTAGTTACAATGTGGCAGTATGATAAAATAAAGTCACATTGTTTGAGATGTGGTCTGCATTTATGATGATAACCTGTTTATCACTACACACATCATCTGCAGAATCTAAATAATAATGTAGACTAACCAGAATTATACAAATATCTGGAAGACTTAAATGATACACTGCATATAGAAGGTAAGATAAACAAATTAATTACACACTCATGTAGCTCAAGCCTACTAGCACATTTTGTCAATGTAAATGTGACAAGAAGACACTTCACGTCCATGAAGAAATAGAGTAATCAACTATAACACTTTTCAGATTCCCACAAAAGTTCATCAAAGAGTTCAGAAAAGGAAGGATATTAAAGCTGCAGAATTAGGCACATAAATGGTTTCCGTAGGGCTGTGGGCATCAGTTATTTGCATTAGTTTGAATATGTTGTTCACAAAGTATATCACTGAAAAGTTACCTTTGCACTTTGGGTATAGGGATCAATTTCTTTTACTATAAAGCTCTTAATCTCTCCCATAAATCTGTTATTTTATTTTTTTATTTTTTTTTAAAAACTATATATTACTCTGATTTCTTGGCACAAAACACTGTGATGCTATCATTGCCTCATTTATTGTCAGCCTGCAGTTGCTTCTAACAAATTAAAACACATGTGTCCTCTCAGTGGCTAAACACTGGCAGATGGCGCTATTTCTTCCACATTAAATACAAATTCCTCTAGACTCCTGGCCTCCGACTCAGTAGATTACATCCACAAACACATCTATACCATTTTGTAATACCAAATGCCATCATATGATGTATGCTGGAGTGTGCTTTGTGTATCACTATCATTTTCTTATTTTTCCTGTGCCATTTACAAATGATGAGCAGAAAAGTAAACTTCCAGAAAGCCCCCATGGGATTACAAATTTCTCTGATTTTATTTTCATAGATGTTTCATGAAATATATGTGGGAAGAAGTAATATATTGAGTGACTCTTCTTTTCTATCTGCTGCTGCCTTTCCTACAACTGCGCTGTTGGCCATTAAAATTGCAGCACCAGGTAGAAGTTTTACATACTGTGTGTAAACAGTGCAATAGGAATGAAACATGATTAAAATTCCAGAATGAGATTTTCACTCTGCAGCGGAGTGTGCGCTGATATGAAACTTCCTGGCAGATTAAAACTGTGTGCCCGACCGAGACTCGAACTCGGGACCTTTGCCTTTCGCGGGCAAGTGCTCTACCAACTGAGCTACCGAAGCACAACTCGCGCCCGGTACTCACAGCTTTACTTCTGCCAGTACCTCATCTCCTACCTTCCAAACTTTACAGAAGCTCTCCTGCGAAGTGAGTACCGGGCGTGAGTCGTGCTTCGGTAGCTCAGTTGGTAGAACACTTGCCCGCGAAAGGCAAAGGTCCCGAGTTCGAGTCTCGGTCGGGCACACAGTTTTAATCTGCCAGGAAGTTTCATATCAGCGCACACTCCGCTGCAGAGTGAAAATCTCATTCTGGAAACATCCCCCAGGCTGTGGCTAAGCCATATCTCCGCAATATCCTTTCTTTCAGGAGTGTCAGTTCTGCATGGTTCGCAGGAGACCTTCTGTAAAGTTTGGAAGGTAGGAGACGAGGTACTGGCAGAAGTAAAGCTGTGAGTACCGGGTGTGAGTCGTGCTTCGGTAGCTCAGTTGGTAGAGCACTTGCCCACAAAAGGCAAAGGTCCCGAGTTCGAGTCTCGGTCGGGCACACAGTTTTAATCTGCCAGGAAGTTTCATGATTAAAATTGTAAGTGAACTGGGGGTGCACAGGGTGTGAAATTTAGTACACAGAGCTGCCACCTCTAACAGCAACAATTTCATTAACATGGCTGAACATCGGGTCTGGATGACAGATATTGATGCATCATTCCAGACTGCTTTAGCTCTATGCAAGAGATCACTAACCATAGTGGCTGGTATGTGGTGGTATACAACTACCTTGGCAATTCATAATTGGATGTTTTCAACTCGACCCTCCTTATCGAGGAAGGTCCCAACAGCACCAGCAACATGTGGTCTTGCCATATCTTGTTGAAAGAGAACATCATTGAGACCTCAAAGAGACTGCCTTCACACATCAGAAATGTAATGCCTACTGCTCAAATTACTAGATGTTGCATACAATATCTATTCATTACTTAGTAAAGTATATTGCATGACGTTTAAAGTACCATTTCATTATTGCCTGTAACACTTTGTTACATGCATGTTTTCTTCCCTGCACATGGTTTGTTCCCATATTTAAGCAAAGTCAGTAGTTTTGATAGTTTTCGAATTTGTTATATTTGGCAGAGCATGTCACTGACGACACAAAGCAATGAATATATTTCATTAGTTATCATGTCTTCTTTTCATAGGCAATTTGTAATCTACTCTGGCAGAGTCATCAGTAAGTGTAAGCTTCCAATTCCTTACTCAAAGATCAGTTTCACGCATGCAGTATATGCAGTAGTGTGAGTGACATGTCTGGGAACTGCTTATCTCCAACATCACTTAGTTCAACCTATCTACGTTTCTTATAAAGTGTTCTGATTGATAATAAAATTAAGTTGTAAACTAAATGTTGACTTGATGTGAATGGAGGAATTAGTTTCAGTTCAGAATGACTATACTACTTGTATGAGTTTTTATTAACAGCAATTTAGTGCATTTTCTCAGTGTGTAGTGCAATCATCATGAGACAGAAAAGAAACAAACTGTGAGCTTTCTTCAGAGAAGATACAGGAAACAAAGCAAAGTGTGACTTTTATCAACTATCAGAAAGGTTGTTTCAAAAAGAGAGCTGGTTTTGAAATGGCTGGTAAATTTTTGTTTGTCAGTTGGTTACATTGTTTCGTTTTGTTTCTATTTCCAGGAACATTCTGACTGTAAAAATATTTTATCAGAATAGAGAAAGTTATGCAGAAACTAACTGGCAGGTGACTTCATGAGATTATAGGGCATAATAAGGCACCAAGTGGATCATCAGTTCACAGATAAAAAGGTTCTTTGAGACAGATTCAACTGTAAACCTTAAAAGTCCTTGGTGTTGTCATTCTGGCCAAAGTGAGCAGAACATTGTAGTGGTTTGTGGCAGTGTGGCTGTTAGCCCAATGAAATCAATTCATCACCATTCCCAACAACTGTGCTTAAGTTTTTCTTCTCTACATAAAATCCTTGAGTATGACCTACATTAGCATGCTTATAAAATTAAGTTGATGCAGCAACTGAAAGTGACAGATCACCTGAAGAGGCAACAGCTTCTTGACTGGGTTCTGAGAGGATGACAGGAGATTGACAGCTATGCCAACAAAATCATGATGAACCATACTTCCACTTAAATGGTTTTAAGAACAAGTAGAACTGCTGTATCTGGGTGGTGGCAGAAAATCTTTGCATGATCCAAGAAAGGAAAATGCATTAACAGTGTGTGATAGTTTGGTGTGGCTTTTGGTTGGTGGACAAGCTGTGACAGTTAATGGAGGCTGCTAGTGTACAACAGTAAGCGAGTTTTTGGGGCCTCATTTGGATGGAATGGACAATGAAGATCTGTGGATTCAGCAGGACAGTACCACCAGCCATACTTCCTGCAAAACAATTCAGTTGCTCCATGAATGGTTCCTGGATGATCTCATTTCATGCAATGCTGACCATCAGTGGCCACCAAGGTCATGTGACTTAATTCCTTGTGACTGTTTCCTTTGTGGTCACCTTAAGTCAACAGTGTACGACAAAACCCCCAAAATATCCATGACTTGAAGGAGGAAATTTTATGAGTTGTCAGCAAAATGGATAAGGAAACTTGTCATGCAGTCGTAGTTAATTTCATGGACAGGGTTCTCACATGAAAGTACAGTAGAGGAGGTCATATGCCTCACATTTTTCATACATGAAATGGGAAGGTTAGATGAACAGTTTATGTACAGGGTGTTTCACAAATGACCGGTATATTTGAAACGGCAATAAAAACTAAACGAGCAGCGATAGAAATACACCGTTTGTTGCAATATGCTTGTGGCAACAGTACATTTTCAGGCGGACAAACTTTCGAAATTACAGTAGTTACAATTTTCAACAACAGATGGCACTGCAAGTGATGTGAAAGATATAGAAGACAACGCAGTCTGTGGGTGCGCCATTCTGTACGTCGTCTTTCTGCTGTAAGCGTGTACTGTTCACAACGTGCAAGTGTGCTGTGGACAACATGGTTTATTCCTTAGAACAGAGGATTTTTCTGGTGTTGGAATTCCACTGCCTAGAACACAGTGTTGTTGCAACAAGACGAAGTTTTCAACAGAGGTTTAATGTAACCAAAGGACCAAAAAACGCTACAATAAAGGATCTGTTTGAAAAATTTCAACGGATTGGGAACATGACGGATGAACGTGCTGGAAAGGTAGGGCGACCGCGTACGGCAACCACAGAGGGCAACGCGCAGCTAGTGCAGCAGGTGATCCAACAGCGGCCTCAGGTTTCTGTTCGCTGTGTTGCACCTGCGGTCCAAATGACGCCAACGTCCACGTATCGTCTCATGCGCCAGAGTTTACACCTCTATCCACACAAAATTCAAACGTGGCAACCCCTCAGCGCCGCTACCATTGCTGCATGAAAGACATTCGCTAACGATATAGTGCACAGGATTGATGACGGCGATATGCATGTGGGCAGCATTTGGTTTACTGACGAAGCTTATTTTTACTTGGACGGCTTCGTCAATAAACAGAACTGGCACATATGGGGAACTGAAAAGCCCCATGTTGCAGTCCCATCGTCCCTGCATCCTCAAAAATTACTGGTCTGGGCCGCCATTTCTTCCAAAGGAATCATTGGCCCATTTTTCAGATCCGAAATGATTACTGCATCACGCTATCTGGACATTCTTCATGAATTTGTGGTGGTGCAAACTGCCTTAGACGACACTGCGAACACCTCGTGGTTTATGCAAGATGGTGCCCGGCCACATCGCACGGCCGACGTCTTTAATTTCCTGAATAATATTTCGATGATCATGTGATAGCTTTGGGCTATCCGAAACATACAGGAGGCGGTGTGGATTGGCCTCCCTATTCGCCAGACATGAACCCCTGTGACTTCTTTCTGTGGGGACACTTGAAATACCAGGTGTACCACCAGAATCCAGAAACAATTGAACAGCTGAAGCAGTACATCTCATCTGCATGTGAAGCCATTCCGCCAGATACGTTGTCAAAGGTTTCGGGTAATTTCACTCAGAGACTACGCCATATTATTGCTACGCATGGTGGATATGTGGAAAATATCGTAGTATACAGTTGACAATTGTAACTACTGTAATTTCGAACGTTTGTCTGCCTGAAAATGTACTGTTGTCCCAAGCATATTGCAACAAACGGTGTATTTCTATCGCTGCTCATGTAGTTTGTATTGCCGTTTCAAATACACCGGTCATTTTTGAAACACCCTGTATTTTGTTTCTATTTTTTTGTAAAAATAAACTTATTAGTGTGATATATCAAAACCAGCTCTCTTAGTGAGAGAAGAATCCACAACAAATTTGGAAAAAATATTGCCCTTGAAATTATTTCCTACAGAGCTGCATCTCCTACCACAGGTTTCTATACTATCAGTACTACTAAGAACAGCATATTTTTTGGTTGCTCACAGCTATAATATAAAAACCACTCCATTATGGCACCTTACCTTAAAAATTATGAATTCAAGTCTGACATCAAAAAACAGCTTTAACTACATTATCTGAAATCTCAAAACACTCCTTTGTTCCACAGCTATTCTGTTGCATCACTCAGTTGTCAATAAATACTAGCATGTTCTCTGCTCAGCACTATCATCATGTTTTACAGGCTTTATGTGTAATGACATTCATTATTAGTCATGTACTGCATAACTGATACTTTGTAATGCGTTTGTGTCTCGATAATATATATATAACAAAAATATAACAAAAATTATTCATTGCTTTTGTAACTTTAACCAGAGATTATGGTGGTGTGTATGCAATGGAATCCTGCACCATCACTCCATGTACTGAGCCTGAATGATGATAATTAATAGAATCTGGAGTTGTTCCTGGAGACTGCACATACAGACACATCCATTGTGATTCTGTATACAGAACTGGAACTCTTCTGAAAAGATGGTGTGGTGTCATTCTTGTGTTCATTGTTGTCTTTGGCACATCATTGTTGATGCACCTCTTCCCACTGCCACATGAAGTTTGGTTTCCATGTTGATAGTCTCCAGTGCTCCAGATGTCATCACACTTTCCATGTGGAAACATGTCTTACTGCAAATAAGCCCATTTCTTGATTAAAAGTATGTGTTAAATCACAGTCTTGATAGGCTGATCATATTGATGAAGTCTAACCTGTGCTGGTAAATGTTTCTCCTTCTTACATAGGGCATAATAGAATCCTCTCATGTACAATTACCACTCAAATGTGATTTATGAATGAGGAATCTATTGTGTAACCTTCCTTATACATAGAATTTAGACGGCATTACTCCTCCTTGCTTCAAGCAATTGTGCTCAAATGATAATCACTTTCATATCCAAGTACTCAGTGCACATCACACTATTTTGATGTTTGTTACCTGCTGTTTTAATACTCAAAAGTGTAATTTTGTTTGGTTGTTACACTTTAAATCAGTACATCCATCGAAGTGCCATAGAAAGTGGTATAGGCAAGTACATTCAAATACAGAGATATGAAAATAAGTGGAATACAGTGCTGTGGTCAGCAACACCTATGTAAGACAATAAGTGTCTGGTGTAGTTGTTAGATTGGTAACTGCTGCTACAATGGCAGATTATCAACATTTAAGTGAGTTTGAATGTGGTGTTATAGTCAGTGCACGAATGATGGGACACAGCATTTCCAAGGTAGTGGTGAATTGGAGATTTCCCCGAATGACCATTTCATGAGTGTACCCTTGAATATCAACAATCCTGTAAAACATTAAACCTCTGACATCACTGCAGCCATAAAAAGTTCCTACAAGAACAGGCCCAATGATGACTGAAGAGAATCATTCAACATGATGGAAACCATACCAAAACTTGCTCCAGATTTCAATACTACATCATCAAAAAGTGTCAGTGTGTGAACCGTTCAATGCTACATCATCAACATGGGCTTTTGGAGCCAAAGGCCCACCCTTGTACCGTTGATGACTGCATGAGACAAAGCGTTACACATCGCCTGGGCCCGTCAACACTGACATTGCACTGTTGATGACTAGAAACATGTTGCCCTGTCAGACAAATCTCATTTCAAATTGTATTGAAGAAATGGATGTGTATGGGTATGGGCACAACCTCATGAATCAATGGACACTGCATGTCAGCAGGGGACTGTTCAAGCTGGTGGAGGCCCTGTAATGGTGTGGGGGCGTGTGCAGTTGGAGTGATATGGGGCCCCTCATAGTCTAGATGTGACTGACAGGTGACATGTATGTAGACATCCTGTCTGATCACCTGCATCCATTCATACCTATTGTGCATTACAAAGGACTTTGAAAAATCCAGCAGGACAAAGTGGCACCCCACACATCGAGAATTGCTACAGAGTGGCTCCAGGAACATTCTGAGTTTAAACACTTCTGATGGCCACCAAACTCCACAGACCAGCCCTGCAGCACTACTTCAGATATTAGTCCAGTCCATGCCACTTTGTGTTGCACCACTTCTATGTGCACGTGGGAGCCCTACATGATATCTGGCATGCGTACCAGTTTCTTTGGCTCTTCAGTGTATAATCCAGTCCTGGCACTCAGTCTCAGTGTTCAGTAAGTTTTGCTGCATTTGCTGCAATTGCTGGCATTTTGGTCCCATTATATACAGCATAATCACTGTAAATAACCTCATGGAATTTGACATTATCGCGCAGGTCATTAATGTGTATGTGAACAGTGATGTGACACTGCTGTGATGTACACCAAAGCCTATTTTCTTGTCTGGTGATCACTTCATGTTGAAAATGACATACTGAAGTCTTCAGACCATTCACATAGCTTGTATGATACTCCATAACCCCACCTTTTGTTGACTAGATGTTTTACATTAAAATACATACACCATCATTTGTCAGTGCTAACAGGCAAGAACAGCTGCTTTGAAAAATACGCACTGTCATTTGATAGCACTAGCAGCCAAGACTAGCTGCTTTAAGGTACGTAGTAAAATATTGTTTACAGTTATGATACAATTGTTTATCTTTTATTAATATTATGGTTGGCACCAATTATAATCATGTTTCATTGCACATTTAGCTAGAAAGGAATACATCTACTTCTGGGCTGCTGGTAACAAGGAAACAAAGATGTGGTATTCCATTAGATGAGGAGGGACTACACTACAATCTGAATTATTAACTAAATAAAAGTGACTCAGTGACTATGACTTCTCTCCTGCATCTGAAAATGACCCAGTTTACAATCCCCAAGATTCAAGATCCTCTTCAGATCTAAATGAAAGTGATGATGACTCCTTTTCTGATAAGGTTCATGGTACCATATGTAATTCTGGTAATGGTAATGGTGTTGATTAAAATGGTATCCCAATTTATAAAACAGTTGCACAAAATATACCACGAATAATTTTTATTTGGGACTCAGAAGTTAATATTTCCATACATTTTGATACCCATTCTGTTGTTTACAAAATGTTGGTATGACAAGGCATATTTAACAATTTTGTGTTCGGAGAAAAAAAAAAGACTTGACTGGCCAACAGGGTTGACACTTATGAGGAAGAAATAGGTACACTTATTGGCGTAATGCTAATTTTAGGGTTAAACAAAGTCTCAGAAATTTCTCTTTATTTGTTAGAGAAAACACTGTATGAAAATAAAGTTTAAAAGCCACTATGCCTCATGACAAGTTTCTAGTGTTATTACCTTTTTGGCATTTTGTTGTTGATGATGCCCCTAGAAACAAAAATGACAGGACTTACAAACTACAGTTGTTAGATGAACATCTGAAGAGCAACTCTCAAACTGTTCCAACCCCTGAAAGAGATGTGGTAATTGATGAATCTATGATTTCTTGGAGAGAAAGCTAATTTTTTAGGCAGTATATCCCCAACAAGTCCCACACATATGGTGTAAAACAGTAAAAAATGTGTACAGAGGAAAGTTCAACTTTTTCCTTTGGTATCTGTCAATGGACAGATGACAAACTGCAAGATGCTATGAAAATATATGGGCATCTTTATGGAAAAGACCAAACTCTTTATGCTGACAATTTCTATACAAGCATTTCTCTAGTTCATAAGTTGTTACATAAAAATATGCTTCTCTGAGGAACTGCTTCTCTATGGAACAATTTGTCCAGATGGAGCAGGACGTTCTGTGGATATTGTCAAGAAGAAGCTTAAAAAGAGGGAAATGTGTGGAGCAGAGGACAATAATGGAGTCAAAATGTTTAACTGGGTGGATAAAAAGAGAGTTCTAATGATTTAAGTGGTTCTTGCACATACAAAAAAGAAGAAGGGAAACTACAACATAAAATCACATTGAGATTCTTAGAGAAAGGTGAGTAGCTCAGGTGAGTAAAGATAAGGAAAGAAAATAACTGTGGCTATATTTTGGACACCACCTTGGAAGTTGCCTAAACTAACTTACAAAAACCACAGAAATCTCAGATCATAATTACAGTACTGGGATTTCAACTGTGTTTCATCAAAATATGAGTCCAGGATCTTAAAAACCACAAAACCTCATTAATTATCTTATATAAACAAGGATGGGGAAAGGAAGTGGGTGTTCCCTTGTTGAAAGATCCATTATAATATATGTTTTTCTGTATTATGACCATGAAGGGATTTACAGAAGTCACACTTCGTTTAAACCTTTCTTTTATTGTTCAGGTGGTTAATTTGAAAAACAAACTGCTAGCCATATCTTGATCTATATCTACATCTATACTCTGCAAACCATTGAAGTGCATGGCAGAGAGTACATCCTATTGAATGAGTTATTAGAGTATCTTCCAGTACCATTCACATATGGAGCACAGGAAGAATAATTGTTTAAATGCCTTGGTGCATGCTGCAATTAATCTAATCTTTTCCTCATGATCCCAATGGGAGGTATATTTAGGAGGTTGTAATATATTCCTAGAGTAATCATTTAAAGCCTGTTCTTGAAACTTTGTTAGTTGACTTTCTCAGAATAGTTTATGTCTATCTTCAAGACTATGCCAGTTATGTTCTTTCAACATCTCTGTTACACTCACCCATGGATCAAACAAACCTGTGACCATACATGCTGCCATTCTCTGTATAAATTCAATATCCCTTGCTAGTCCTATACGGTACAGATTTCACACATTTGGGCAATATTCTGTGATAGGTCGCATGAGTGATTTGTAAGCAGCCTCCTTTGTAAACTGATTGCATTTCCCTAGAATTCTACCAAGTCTGCTACCTGATTTATTCATGACTGAGCCTATGTGATCATTACATTTCATGTCCATACTAAAAGTTACATGCAGGCATTTTTATGAGTTTACTGATTCCAACAGTGACTCACTTATATTATATTCAAAAGATACTATGGTTTTTTTTTTCATTTAGTGAAGCGCACAATCTTACATTTGTGAACATTTAAAATAAGCTGCCAATGATTGCACTACTTTGAAATCTTATCACGTCTAAATGAATATTTGTGCAGCTTTGGTCAGACTGTATTTCACTGTAGATAACTACATCACCTATGAAAAGTATGATGTGGTACCAAGACAAGTGCTTTTTAGAAACTGAGAACACTGCAGCTACCTGAATGCCCTGACCAATGGCCTTCAGGATGAAATGTGAAAAAAGTGTAAGTTGGGTTTATGTTTTGGAGATTGATGCTGGTTGGCATGGAGGAAGTCACTCTGTTTGATATACCTCATTATATTTGAGCTCCTGTCACAAGCATAAGTGAATAAAAGATTTAGTGTTACAAATGTATGACAAACAACTCAGAAGTCTTATGTAGGTAAATTTTAGTTTTCCTGGAGTGAATCATCTTCAGTCTTTACAATCTCAAACACTACACCTCTTTCTGATCATTGACATTCTGTTCACTGATGGGATTTAGCCAGTCCTCCAAGCTCTTACCCTCATCAGAGGCCTCATTAATTAATGTTTCACCATTAAGTAAAAGAAAAGGTATGATCATCATTTTATTCTGACTCAGTTTCAACATTCTAAAAATACAGTTATAAGAAGCTTAATTATTGGTGTATGTGACCTATCCTAAACCAACTAGATTACTGTGAACTTCTCATAAAGTACCTAATAAACACAAAATGAGTCATTTTAAATTAGCAAGAACAACTGAGAGAGAGTGAGTATGAAACAAAGTAGCACAAGAAAAAGAATTTGACACATAATGCATGGCCAAATATTATGATCCAAACTATACACTATGCAAGTTTCAGTTGTAAGAAATAGAAAACTAAATCTTAGTTCAATGTTTCATGTAATAATAAGGCTTTAACATAATGATAGCACAGTTAACTAATATTACCATTAAACATGTTGACCAACTTTCTTTTTACAACACATAGCTTTATAGCATTTCAGTAATTTAATTAAAAATTTTAGCTCAAATAGCAGCTCAGAAAAAATGCAAAATACAATTGTTACTATATCATTGATTAAAGTGTATGACTATAAAAAGCATTCCTATGAGCACATAAGACAGGAAAAGCAATGATGTATGTGACTTCCATGAAGTATTCAAGCTGAAAATGGGAAACAAAATTTTAAATGTGACTGTATTACATGAAAGGAAAGAATGTTGAATGTCCTTTAGAGGAAAAATATTATAGCTGATGGCATGAGAAAAGTAGCACTGAGGAGAAGAAACTATAACTAAATTTAGTTCAGGATGTGATAGAAATAGCACAAATGGAAGTGAACAATGATGGGACTCAGAATACGGAATTCCTGCTTTCACAAGTGTAGTAAGAAATTTCTGGTAGAATGTAATTAATGTAGGAATAAAGGAAAACAGTGACCAAGTGTGCATATGCAAAGACACACACACACACACACACACACACACACACACACACACACACACACACACACACAGAGAGAGAGAGAGAGAGAGAGAGAGAGGCGTGCACGTGGTTGGTGTAGGGGTTGTGTTGGTGGGCTGGATGGACTGGTCTGGGTCAGGTGATGTGGGTGGGCAGAGAGAGAGAGAGAGAGAGAGAGAGAGAGAGAGAGAGAGAGAGAGAGAGAGAGAGGTGGGAGGCAGGAAGAGGGTTTGGGGCTGGATAGCTAGCAGCTTGGAGCTAGGCAGCAAGTTTTCTGGCTGGAAATGTGAGGAGGGAGGGGTGGCAGTTGTAAGAGCTAGGCAAGTGATGGATGGGTTCTGGACTGGGGAAGAAGGGAGCAAGATGGAGGTGATGTGGAGATGTGAATCAAGAGGGGGTGATACAACAGAGAAAGAAGAAACTGTTGGGTGGAGGGTGTGGGGACAATGGGTTAATTGAGATGTAGGGCAGGAGGGTTATGGGAGCAAAGGATATGTTGTATGGTTAATTCTCTTCTGTGTGGTTCAGAAATGCTGGTGGTGGAGGGAAGGATCCAGATAGCCTGGGTTGTGAAGCAGACATTGACATTTAGTATTCTGTGCTCAGCTGCATATTGTACCACTGTGTAGTCATCATTACTTTTGGCCACAGTCTACTGGTTGCCATTCATTTTTGTGGACAGCTGCGCAGTAGTTGTGGCAGTGATGGTATATGACATGGCTGCTTTCACAGGTGGCTCTGCCCCTCTGATGTGGTACAATAAGCATATGACCAGACTCGAATAGAAAGTGCTGGGTGTGTGGATTGGGCAGATCTTGCACCTGGGACTTCCACAGGGATCCACATGGCAAGGGGGTTGCAAGTGACACAGGGATGAACTATAATGTTGTGTATGTTGGATGGGTAATGTAATGCAGCTTTACAAGAGATGAGTAAGATTTTCCTCATTTGAGGCCATGATGGTAAATAATAATCAAAGCCCTGGCAAAGGATATGGTTGAGTTATTATAGACCAGGGTGATATTGAGTGATGAAGGGAGTGCTCCTTTGTAGATAATTCTTGGGGATGGTATGAGGATGAGGGTGTGGTGGATATGTACCATATGTGTGGAGGATATGTGCCAGGAAATATATTTGCAGACAAGGTTTGAGGATTAGTGCCCATCTGTGAAGGCCCTTGTGAGGCCTTTAGCATGCTAGACAAGGAAGTCTTGTCACTGAAGATTCACTATACACTGGTGACAAGTAAGCATAGAAGGCATATTTTGGCATGGAAGGGATGGCAGCTATCAAAGTGCTGGTAGTGGTAATAATTATTTCAATGGTTGCTTCACAACTGGGTCCATCCAGGTCCTTCCCTCCATCACCAACTTTTCGAAACTACACAAATGAGAGTTATCCTTGCAATGCATCCTTCACTCCTGTAAACCTGCTGGCCTCAATCTCTGTCAGTCCACTACTCCCAGACAACACTTTCCTCTTCCCTTCCCCATCACCCACTCCCGATTCATGTCTCCACGTCACATTCTTTGTGCACTGTGCCCCACCAGCTCTGGTAAATGTGCATACATGCCTAGCTTGTGTGGCTGCCACCCCTCCCTCATGCATTCCTAGCCAGAAAACTGGCTATCTCCCTGCAATCCACTAGCTAACAACCCCTAACAAATCTTCCTGCCTTCTGCCTCTCATCCAGTCTGCCCAGTCTGCCCAACCCAACACAACCATTACTCCACTCAGTGTACCTGCTTAACTGTAACCATACCGTAGAAACTTCTAACTTGATTGACAGTCTTATACAGCAATTAATTTCTAGAAAGTCCAACAGATTCATAACAGCACCAGTTATAGAAATGTTGAAGAATCTTGTGCAAGAAGGAATTATAGAAAAGAGTTCTTCAGATCATCTGAAACATTTTTTTATGATTATGTTGATAACATAAAAAAAGTGGACCCCTGGTCAGTATTGAGACATTGAGGTCCCAGCTTGTATTCATTGTGACAATCTGCCTCACTGGACTCATATTCAGGATTCTTTTAGATTTTTGTCTCAATATGTTCTTTCTCTGTCTGCTTTCATTACTTGAAAAATCTGAACATCTTGAGAACACAATGAAACAGCATATCAAAGATCAGGTAATGGAGAAAGTATCTCTAGAAGAAATATGGTCTGCAATATTTAAAAAATGTGAAATTTATAATGTATTTTTGAGAAATGTAGAGAAAATTGTTAATCTTGCAGTATGCCTGCCAGGTATAAATGCTGCAGCAGAAAAAGTTTTCAGTTTGATTAACATGTACTGGCATAATGAAAAAGGCCATACTAGTTTTGATACAATGGCAGCTATTACTGTTGTGAAAACTCAGTTCAGTCTATCTTTCACAGAATTTATGATTATCTCCTTCTCACAAGCAACTATGAGAATCACTTCATTCTTCAGACAAATGTAAGAAAGTTAATCTCAGGATGAAGTGAATAATTTTTATCTGATTACTGATTGGTAATATTAAATAGTGTTATATATATATATATATATATATATATATATATATATATATATATATATATATATATATATATATATATATATATTAGATATTCTGACTCTTTAAAATGTTTCTTAGAATACATTCTTTTGCTTTGCTCGTATGTTTTATTTTTAATTACATGTACAATTGCTTCTCTTGTCAGTTACTGTAATGTTTTGAAATCAATAATAGACCTATGATGATTCACAAGCCAAAAAATCCATAGCAAGAACGTATCTTCTAATTGTGTATCTTCTAATTATATGAGCAAAGCAAAAGAATGTATTCTAAAAAACATTTTAAAGAGTCAGAATATCTAATTGGTCTAAATCTATTTGTAAGGGTTGTCCTTTCACTTTTGTACTAAGTACAATAAAAATCACATTGTGTTATATTAGTTTATGAATCTGTTAATATGTATCTACCACTGTATGGTAGTTTTATTAGTGCTCTTGATTAGTACTCTTGTTACTGAGATATTTATGTGTGTTAATCTATTACAGCACTTAATAACCGAGTTTTACATAAATACCATAGGGGAGAAATTTTAGTTAGCCCTCCAATAAATGTAAGATATACCAGTGATTTTTTTCTGTTTCATGAAGAGAAATAATATTAAAAATGAATACTGTCAACTCCTGACATTTGTCATTTGTACACAGTCTCATTCTGTCAATGGTTATTTCTGTGAATATCAAACCAGCTATCCTTAATTCACATACAACAGACAATTGCTATAACTAAAGCTGTGAGACCAGGTCATCAGTCATGCCCGGAGAGCTCAGTCAGTAAGAGGATTGTCTGTCTAGAGCAAGTATTCATTTCTGGGTCCTGATCTGACACAGTTGTATGTACCAGGAAGTTTAAAAACAGTGAAGACTCTGCTGCAGAATGAAAGTTTCACTCTGGAACTTCTGTTAAGCATACATAAGGTACAGCAGTCAGAAGAATGTTACAATGATAAATTTTTGATAAATTTTACAAAATCACAAGAATAAATTACCACATACTTTTTTTTTTTCTTTGAACAAAGTTGCAATATTTGTCATCATGAATGGTCTAGTAGTCATTAACTGTATTTAGATACTTTGAAGTCACCTAAGGCTAAAGGTGTACAAGAATTTGAGAAATACACCAAAAAATTACGTATTATGTAAATTGATGGGGGGGGGGGGGGGGGGGGGGACCTCGAATCTTCAGCTTACTAGGCAGTTGTGTTAACCACTGTACCATTCAGACACAGTATTTATTGCAATTGCATGAACTATCTCAGCATGCATCCCAGCCGACCCACATTTCCACCTAGCACTACCTATTTGCAGTTCCCATCCACATCCTCCAAGTTTGTTGCTTTGAGATTGCTGAAGGTGGTGGATTCATTGCCCACTAAGGTGAATCAATTATATGTCTGTGTGGTGACTGTTCTTTCCGATATGTCTAAAAGTAGTGAGCATGGAGGACAGGGATGGGGACTGCAGATAGGTGGCACTAGGTGGAAATGTGTGTCAACTGAGATGGTCCATGCAGTTGTGATAAGCACTGGGTCTGGGTGGCACAGGGGTTAATGCTACTGCCTAGTAAGCAGGATATCTGGAATTCGAATTCTTCTTTGGCATACATTTTCAGTCATTGCTGCTGATTCGCATAAAGTCCCAATGCAGTTGATGTCAATAGTTCCTTCCTTTTCCTTTCCTTTCTTCCTCCTCCCCATTCAATTTATGTAACATGTACTACAGCTGTGGATTCTGCATAGTCTCTGTTCTTTTGTTTTGCTTCACAATTATTTAAATACTGCCAGTGGAATGCTTTAAACTGATACAGGATGACTGTAATTTGCCAAACTTACAGACTGTCACTGTTATCAAGACTCACGTTCTATTTGGTATATTCTTGACATAACAGCCACAGAGCAAACAAGATAATCACAGTGGTCACACAAATGCTACATTGGAGTCACATTAGAAGGGCAGGGAAGTATGGATAGGTTTTAATGCACATTTAAAACCACAGCCTGACATTCCTAATGGTGACATGGAGAAATACTTTGTTGGAAAAACCACCTATTACGGTAACAATCATCTCCTAATCTGCAGGAATATATCCTTTAAAAATTCATTTCAGACTGTTTTCTGTACACAACATGGCCACGAAGAAGGCAATACTAGCATTTCCCCAATCATAACATTAATACTACTGGCAGTTTGAAGGAACTAGTTCTCTGTTGTTCCTTGCCTCATTTGCTTGTGTGACTAAGTAGAAAAATCAGTCCATCAAGACAATCTTTTTTCTGATGCTCTTTTTTGAAATGGGAGCAGTGGTGATTGATTTCCATTTTCAGCCTTGCAGAGTTTGTCTGAACTGTCATTTTATGCACATATATACAGAGACTACTCATTCATTTAATCATTAGCATGCCCACTATAGCACTTCGATCCTCCCAAACATATCTTTATAACTAATTTTCACTTATCATATCAATGGAATTTTGTGTTATGCAGTTACATTATTGTCAGTCAGTGATGTCATATTATTTATTAGAAATGGTGAAATTTGTTGATCCATATATCTGTTTCCTTAAATAATAGTGAATTTATTATAAATTCAGGAAATTATGTCAATTTTTGTCCAAGAACCAATAATCATCTATTTCTGTTGCTCACAAGGATGTGCCACACCACTAAAACCCACCAAGTTTGACAAAATTCCACATGCTAATTAGGGACCACTCAAAAGTAATTCCTGCAGAAAGGTTCTGATCACTCTGATTCCACTTTCTACAAAATTAAGGTCAAACATGGTGTTACATAATCTGCATTGTTCAGGTGACTTATTAGTACACTCAAACGTTAGGAAATCATATATTTCAGACCCAAAATCCAATAATTTACTAATAATACAAGAATTGGTGATTTCAGTCAATTGAAGATATGCCTGAGGAGGAAAGCCCTTGCTAATAGGTCAGTACCTGAGTAGTTTAAGACCTGCAATCAGATCACAGTCAGTTTCTGTTAGTGTGGATATGGTTACATTTTTTTCTCTGTTTGATAATAGAATGAAATCTGTCACATAATTTATGTATTGTTATTTTAAATAAAATCATTTTTATTATGAACAAAGAAAACAGGGTTCAGGGTATATGACTATCAAATTTCACAATTTTTAGTCTAAGTGCAGTCATTTCCACCTCCTCCCCCCCCCCCCCCCCCCTCCCTCCCGCAGTCCCGTTCAATTGTCAGCAACAATATTTTGGATGGCACGGCAGTATCAAATTAACTACCATGGGGAGGGTCTTTATAAATGAACACCAAGTTTGCACGCACAGTGAGTGAGGAATGTGTGCCTGCAAGAAAATGGCTTTCATCCAGAGTGCTTGGTATACTACTACTTTTCACACCTCCGCTATCACTACCACTTGACACACTGTGAAGGCTTACCACACTAGGAGAAACAGTAGAATGGTCTCAAGCAATAACTGTTTAAAAAGTTTGCTTGCGTTTTCAGCTTCAAAAGATAATCACGTATGTTTTGTGAGAGAAAAAGATGGGAAATGGAAAAACACACAGTTTATCACCAAGCAGAAAACACATGCCATCAAAGTTTGTGGGTTGCACACTGAACAGTTTGTTTTTCTTCTTCACAGTACAATTTATTTTATTAAAAATAACAATAAACAAACTTCATAACAGCTTTAACTGTATTGCCAAAGAGTGAAAAATATTGCAAAATGTGTGATTCATGGAAATTCACAAGGAAGGTGAATGGTATGTGAATGCAGGCATTACACCATTTGACTATCATCACATTTACCAAGGGCTTTCCCCTCAAGTATATCTGTATTAGAATGCAATCAGAAATCCTTCATTTTCTTGAAAACTATGTGTACACATAAGTGCTCTCCCCCCCCCCCCCCCCTCTCTCTCTCTCTCTCTCTCTCTCTCTCTCTCTCTCTCTCTCTCTCAAACACACACACATGCCTGAATTGCCCTTCTCAGTGGTGGATTTTAATTGCATACAGTAAAAATAGACAATTTTTCATTTGTTTTCTCATGACTGAGTGGTCAATCCTGAGGACACTACAACTGCAGTACAAGAAACTGCAAGCATTATGATAATGGTGACATTGACCTTACATTCAAGGAAATATGACTAAAGATTTGCAGTCAGGTCACATCAGTAATGATTCTGGTTCTACACTATATATTCAATCACTGACTACAATATGTTCTACTCAACATGCTTTTCATGGTTGTTAATGTCAGTAAGTTAGAGCATCAAGAGAATTCTTGTACTGCAGTTGACCAATCAGTAATGAACAAACAAATGATATATTGTATATTTTTCTTCATGTCTTCTTGCTTATCAGTCACTTTTTCTTGCTGTAAGAAGTTCTCATGCAATGAAAAGTAAGTGTATTCAGAGATGATGTCTACATAATCATTATAGAGTCTGTTTACTTTGTGAACATAAAAATCCTACAGTGCTGAACCTGCAAAGGAACACAGGACTTGAATAACCACAAAGGCGGCAGTGGAGTCAGGCAGGAGGGTGCAGATCAAGAAACACATATGGTACAGCATTCTGAGGCAGGTAAATCAACAGATCAGCATCCCAGACCACATGTGATGCCAGCATGAGACAGGACCTCCAGCTATGTTAAATACCTTCCATTCCTGACTACGAGACTAAACTTATGGTTCACTCAGGCAGAAAGTATTTCCAATCAGCATGGTGCCAGGAGTGATGCAGAAAAATTTCACGATGTCATTGCCTAATCATGCAAAATTTAGACTGCCCAAGTGAATCAATTGTCAAAGTGAATCAAGAACGAATGACAACATTCAACTCAATTAAAAGAACGTTCAGTTCAGACAATGCTCCTCGCACACCCATAGCATAATGCACTGATTGCAGTAATGGTGGATGTGAGCCAGGTAGCCATCAGATATGCCCTGCAGATACTTGTACATGGACCCTGGCAGCCCCTAGCATTTTTCTCACTAATGCTTATGATAGTACAGCAAAAATGGTGTGCACAGACATGCTGCAATAAAAGTTTCCTGTGATTCGGTGGAAGTTGAACATTGAACTGTCTACTTACTGCCTTCTTTTCTAAAGTCTACACACATAGCTCACCAAGGTAATATAGACAAGCTGAATACATTTTTCAGTTCACCATGGATGTAAAACATGTCAGCAGCTGCAGAAATGCAGTTGCTGATTTTTCCTCATGCTGTTGTGTAAGCATGAGGGCCATTCCATAGGACAGCATTGTGGAACAGCAACAGAACGACAACAACCTACATTTTCTTCTTGAGCAGTAGCAGTTCAGCCTCAGCTTTCCACAGATACATGTGCCTGAACTGTAGGTTTTATTGAGGTGTGAAACATAGTAGAACCTATTGCATGCTTTTCTCCCTTCAACATTCTGGCAACAAGTTTTTAAGGCCTTCCACAATTTAGTGCAGCCAGAAATGAGTGCTATGGTCAAGTTGATAGCAAAAAAAGTGGTTTGGCCAGGCATTAAGGTGGACTACAGAAAATGGGCTCAAGCATGTGCCAGATTCCAACAGAGCAAGATTGGTAGGCATGTAACAGCACCCCTCAGCATTATAATCATGCCTATGGAGTGCTTCATGCATGTTCATGCTGACCTGGTGGGACTTTGCCATGCAAAGGACAGTATTGAAATTTGTTAACAGTGGTTGACCTATCTGAAATGTGAAATAACAGCAGAGGAAAAAAGTAGTAAAAGTAAAATATGCAAGATTTTGTGAGAGTACCAAAGTGTAATTTATATACAAACACATATTTTATTTGCAAACTGTAGCAAATAAAAAATAAATAAATACAACTGAAATATAGAGATCAGGACACAGCACTGTCATATAATGGCTGATATTTTAAGTCTAGATTTCTCAATAATGTGCTAAAAGCAGGTGATAATCAACATTTAGAAGTTATGTACAAAGACATAGAGATCAGTAACAAGGATGAATGAAATGATAATTTGGATAAATAGCTATGAAAACAGCTAAACTATATGGACAAAGATTTAGAATGATACAAAGAAGATAATATAGAATAAGAGATAGAGTGGAAGGAGGGAGGGCAGGCAGAGGTAAGGAGAAGAAGAAAAACAGGCACTAAGTAATGGTAAATGACAGAGGACAAGAGGATAAGGCAAAAAGCACAAGAAAAACAATGTAGAACATGTGAAAAGTTATGCCACCAAATGTTTTAAATGGAAGCTCTTGCAGCTAATAAAACAAATGTTATTAACATTCTGCATCTTTATTCCAAATGTTTACATATTTGCAGCCCTCTGTCACCAGGGGGCCCTGAATTATTGTGTGTAACATGGCAGTGTGTAATGTATCTCAGTGCATGAGAAACAGTGTGCCCTTGTAGTATATGACGGATGGTAACCAGCAGTACCCCAGCCTTCTTCTGCCTAATAAATCTGTAACAACTAAGCACAGTATCTTTAATAGTTATTCAACAGATTACAAAAAAACCTACAGATTCTGATACCAAACTACATCTATTTAGAATTTGGTGGTTAATGCAGTAGTGGAAATACACAAATTTTCTTTTGTATAATATATTGAATCTTCTTCTATCTCTTCTTTATCCTTAGATGAATCTTTTTTTTCTGCTGTTATCAGGTAACAGTCTGACACTTACCAGCAGCTACAGTATTAACCCACCAGACTCTTAAAGCTTGTTGAACTCCAGCTTTCCATTTGAGTGAAACAATAGTCATTCATCTTTTATGCCTTCAACAACAACTTGCCAATTGATTTATGCATAATGTGTGTAGAATCAGTATCATCTTCTACAAACAAGTAAGTATGAAATAATTCAGGTGACAGGCTTCCACTCAATATAACTGAAATGTTTACAGACAAAATACCAGCTCAACAAATGTCACAGATGCAGCTGTACTCCTCAGAGTTCTTTCAGTATTACGTAGTCTTGAAAAACAGTACCTACTGCAAAAAAAGCATAAAGTGAAGCATATGACCATAAACAGGCTTCTATTATGAGAACGAACTTGAATAACCAAACAACAATGTTCAATGATGAAGTGATTACTTTAGGCCAGCACAGAACACTACTGCCACTGCCACAGTGCACCTATATGAGGCACCCACCCATGCTATCATTGGGCTCTGTACAGCTCCACCACCAAATGGTGGCACCACTGATCCAGAGAGCAGGACGTTACCTTTGCCTGTGAATGTTGGCACTGACTGGCACCACCATGCCTTACAGAGACATCAACTACCTCATATAATCCAGAGCAGAGACCACTTGCATCATTCTCTCATTTGCACTGTTACTACCATTATTGGTACTCTGCTCTCATGAGCTGAATTTTGCTACATTCTTGGAATCTGCTTTTAGCTGTACTCTTTGGACTTGTATTTGTAGTGCCTGTGCTGTATCATGAAGTGTGTGACATCATTAGACTAATTGTTGTAAATACTTTCCTTGTGTGTTGCCACACCTCAGTATGACAGCATTGGTAGATCCTCACATTCTGGTCATGTTGTTACATCCTCTACACAATGATGAGCACCTCATTAAAGCTAAAATGGGTCTACAGTATCCTTGAAACCCCCATCACTGATAGCTGCCCTTATGGAGGATGTATCTGCACTATTGTCTTCTAGATGGAGGGTCAAAATACACAACTTTGTCCAACAAGCAACAAAGAACACAAATTGGCTCAAAGGAGCACTTAAGCAACTCTTCCAATAGTTGCACTTTCTGCACAGGTATAAAAATCCATACCAAGTCTGGTGGGCTGTATCTCATAGGCTGCGCTTGGTGTGATAGCATTCTCTTTCTCCTGTGCACCTGGGGTCTACATACAAGCCAGCTACCTTTCTTCTTCAGTCCTGGTGATGAGGTGTTTCACATCCTGAATATTGTCTAGTCGGAAACAGGAACACTGCATCCAGTAGCATTTCAGCCTAATGAGAGTTGAGCTGTGTGAGGTCTGTAGAATGTCATATTTTGCTGTGTTGCATGCAAATGTCACAGAAGGCAGTACTGTATCCCACCCTTTCCATTCAACGTAAACCTATATCGAGAGCATATCTGCCAATTTCAGTTCTTCAGAATAATGTGTTCATCATGGAACTCTTCATTTTCTTGAGCTCCAACATTTGGCACATGTATGATGACAGCATAGCTGGAGGAATCCATTGATTCCCATTTGCCAACTTCAGGAACTTCCCTAAGACATTAATTTCAGTTTGGTGGAATGACAATGCTGCAGGCAGTATTGGTACCAGATACGGTGGAGGTAGCTGCAGCATGTGCTTCCATCATTTGCATTCCTTACCATGGCTCACATAGTGTCTAAAGGATTGGTAGGGACCTGACCAGTGACACCTGCATTTCACTCTTTCTAGAGTCTTCTTGAGTCGTAAGGGACCAGATGTTGAAATGTCATGATAATACTTCAGGATAGCTGGATCTAGATGAAGCTAGGATGAAGAATAACCATTTCTGGTATGATGGATCACTGTTTCTCTTACACAATGAGATGTTTTATCAACTGGAATCTCCTTTGGTTGATACCTCCTTCTTCAAGTCTTCTATGTTTTTCAACTGTGCTGGGTCTTCCCACTGTTCAGCAGAAATTTCATCTACTGCAGCATTGACTGAGATTTTGTCCACATTGCTGTGTCCCACCAAAAGATTCCTTGAAATAGTTTCAATAGATTGGAAATAAGAGTTAACCAGTGCCAAATCATATGTTCATTAAATTTTGACCTTGGTTTTGACAGTTTCAAAACTGTCTTCTTCAGAAAGTATTGTACTTATTAACAAATATTACCACATTGTGTGTAGAACAGATATGATACCATTACATTAAACAAAGCTACAGGAAATCCATAGAAATAATCTTAGTGAAGTGTACTAATGTAGAATCACATTATCTATATCCAATGTGGAAGTCACTGCCTCTGTCTAGTACATGTTTACATCATCCACTTAATCATCATTTAAAATAAATGATTTAAAAGTAGTTGATCTCTCTTTTAGAGTTTAGTCTTAACACTTTTTCAAAGTATCACATATTTGACAATGGATCCAACAATGTGTAGTTTGTCACTTGACAGATAGATTTGTTTATGTATGACATTAAATACAAAATGTGGCACTGGGTTCTATAGATTGCAGTATGTCTTTTGCAGGGCTAGTGACATATGTCATCTGGCTGAAGAGTAGAGGCATTAATTTTAGATTGCCTCTTGTAGGTGGCACTTGTGCACATCCTGTATGTATGTAGCCACAATCAGCAGCGTGTGTGATGTCATAAGTATATATTCATTACTAGAATTAATATATTAACTAAAAAGTTTAAAAGGGGTGACTGGAAGGGGGTGTCAAAAAGTGTGACATGAAAGTCATCTGGCTAATTAACAGCCCACAGGTTCATGTAAACATAGAAAACTATATCAATGTCATAAAAGTACACAAGAAGCACTTGTTTCTGGATATGCATCTGTAACAGGCCTGAGTGTCAAAGCACAAATGCATCAAGGAAATATTATCTATGAATGACTTATCAAGCTGACACCTGACATGAAGCAATATTGCGAAAGGATGCAATGTGGTGAAGAAACTGAAAATGTTAAAGACAAATGCAAATTGATGAAAGAGAAGGGGTGAAGGAAGGGAGAGGGGGGGCAGGAGGTAGATCATCACTTGTGAAGCATCATGCTAAGGGAACTGGCCCTACTGAAAAGGCATGCTATAAGAGCAAATATAGCAGAAAAGGGTGGGGGGGGGGGGGGGGGTGTTATAAAATACCCATTAAAATAACAAATAAATGAAGGCCACTGAGCAGTGTATATATGCCCAGAAATCATGATGTTATAGGCAAAATAAAGCATACCAAAAATTGTAAAAGGGAGGATTGGTCTAAGGTAGTTCATTACTAAAATGTTTCCACCTCTCCCTTCTCTTTTACCAGTCTGCATTTGTCTTCTAATGTTTGCAGTTTCTCCACAACAGTGTATCCTTTTACAGCATTCCTTCATGTCAGGGGTCAACTTAATATGTCATACATTGATAATATTTCCTTGAAACATTTTTCTTTGACACTAATGCTTGTTATGGTTGCATATCCATGCACAAGTGCTTCTTGTGCATTTTTATGATATTGTAAAGAGTTTGCTACATTTTCCTGAGCCTGCAGGCTCTTTGATTTGCAGCATGACTTTAATGCCACACTTTTTTATGATCCCTCCCCACTCCTCTTTTAAACTTTTTAGTTAATGTATTAATTCTAGTAATGAATATGTACAATTGCCACCTACAAGAGGCAGTCTAAAACTAGAGCCTCTACTCTTCATTCAGTTGGTGCATTTTATATTCAATGTCATACATATAGAAATCTGTTAAGTGGCACACTACACATTGTTCAGTCCACTGTCAAATATGTAATATTTTAAGACTAAGCTCTACAGTAGAGAGCAATTATTCTTAAATCATGCATTTTAAATGGTGATTAAGTGGGTGACATAAACACATATTAAACAGAGCCTGTAACTCCCAGATTGGATATAGATAATGTGATTCTATGTGAGTATGCTTCACTACAATTATTTGTAAGCATTTCTTGTAATTTTGTTTAATGTAACTATACCATATCGGTTCTACACATAATGTCATAAGATTTGTCTTCTGGAGAAGACAGTCTTGAAACTGTCCAAACCGTGGTCAAGGTTTAATAAACCTGTATTTTGCAAATGGTTGGTTGTTATTTCCAATCCATTGAAGCTCTTGCATGCACAGTTGCTGAAGTACAGCCATGTTCAAAATCTAAAGAGTCCTTGACATGCATTTGACATCCTTGTATTTTCATCTGCTTTTATATATCACTGTGACAATGTACTTCAGAAGCCTCAGTGTACATCTCATCAATCATTCCAATGGATCATTCAAACTAGTCAGCCAGTACAAAAAATGGTAATGTCACAATGGTGAATAGTTTGCCAAATAAATAGTGCAGAAGTTGTTGATGGTGCAAACAAGTGCAAGGTACTCTTTCTCAGCTGCAGAGCAGTTCATCTTGGAGAGTAGTCTGGATGTATAAGTTACCACCTTTTCACCAATTCCAACTCAGCAAAGTTGTTCCTCTGTCAGGGCAGATCTTACCGGAAATTCGGTAGAAGCTTCCCCTTCTGCACTGTCTGTAGTGGTAATATCAGTGGCACTGAGCTGTCCATTCCAGACTGGTTTGGCTAGTTCTATACAAATACCTTTAGGGATGAGTTGTGGTTGCTCAATAACTATTGATCCAAATCGTCCACCTACAATGGTTATTACTATAATGTTAAATCTGATATTCAGATTTCCTTTGTGAGGTATACTGGCTTTCTGCAGCTACCAAAAGCTTTACAGTTTAACTGTGTATCTAGTTTGATGACTGGACTCATCTTGTTGATGATGGGATAACAACATCTTTAACTGCAAATAACTCTCCAGAGCAATCTTAGCTATGCCTGCTAGCAAAAATAGCTTTTTCAATCTGGAGCTCTGCTCTTCCATAGTTTCTGACTGCTTGTGATGCCTGATGAAGTACCATCTGAGAATAACATTATGACTAAATCCTGATAAAATGAAAAATTCAAATGGCTGTGTTCTGTCATTGGTAGTTATTGTTGCAATACGTGTTCCTGTTGGTTGGATGTATTTCCCATTTCCAACTTCTAACATAACTGCTTTTGTTTTGCAGACAAAATCTTTAGCTGGGAACAATAAGCATTTGGCTTTACAGAAATGAAAGCCTCCAGGTTGATCAGCGGTTTGTCCATCAATGATGATGTCAATGATATTTCTGACATTTTGGTAACTATCGTCCATGGAGGATTTACATCGGTGGTAGTCTCAGCTCCATAGATGATTACTGCACTTAGTTTTCTGGAAGTCAGCTGCTAGGCAAGTGGCTGGTACCTGTATACAATGAGGGGGAATGGCTACTGCATATTGGGGAGATGCCTCGTCCAGGGTACAGTGATGGGCTTCGTCCCACAAGTCAGCTATAATCACCTGCAGCTGACTGCATGGATAAAACTGGTGTAGTTGTTGACACCTGTGGCACAGTCATCGAAGACTCACCTTCCTTCTCAGTAGTAGTGTACAAGATGTTCAGGGCACCCACAGTGGAAACACACAGGAGTTTCTCTCTCTCCTCCATATGTCTATTCTTCTGAGGAGTGTTATACTTGGCAGAGGAGTGGGTTGTACTTACATAGGTTGGGTGCTGAGTTCTTGTTTGATGGCTGTGGCATAAGTCTGAGTTGGCCATGTACATTTTTCCTACCAATTTTGGCTGGTGGTGGAGACCAATACATCTCTTTCTCTGCATTCCCTATTACTTCCTGATTTACTGGGTTGATGCCCCAAGGCGCTATTTCTTATATACTCAGCCTGAAACTTCTATTTGCCATACACTTCTGTAGCTCTTCTCTCACTATCGGGTATATGAGACAGGCGAGTTCATTGTATTCTTCCACAGCTGCTACAGGGACCACATTTGGCAGTCCGTAATACCTCAAACATCCAACCTTTTTTTTCTTCTTTTTTTTCTTTTTTTTCGATTGCATTTCCTCAATGTGCTGCAACCACTTGATGTGTTCTTCTGTTCTTGTGACATCCTTTACCAGAAGAACTTGGTACACGAGTTTTGTGATTCCTTGCATCAAGCGTCAGATTTTTTCAGCTTCTCTCATGACAGGATTCGCTATGTAACACAGAGCCAGGACAATCTGCATGTATGACTGTGCCATTTCTCTATGACATTTAGCTCTGTTCTTCAATTGTTTTTGTGCTAATTGGACTTAATACTGATTGTCACCAAACATTTTCTATTGTTTAGCCAGGAATTTGCTACAGCTATATGAGCTTCTCTTCATTGTTCTCAAAGCACTGCTAGGCTTTGCCATTCAAGGAAAAGTACACATTCAAACAAATCATGTCATCTCACCCATTGTATATGGTAACTTGGTTGAATCCTAATGGCCATTTGTCAAGTACTAATCAGTATGTCTCCAAAACATTGATGGATGCCTGATGACTTGCTGTTCTCTTGGAATCCATCTGACACCTGAATATACAGATCTTATAGGAACAAGTACTGGTGTCTCAACCAAACTATGTCAAGTCGAAACTAGAGTCAAGTCCAACTCTGAAGGCAGGGTCACCAATGAAGTTCAACACAGCATGTTCAACACAAAGCATGTTTATTACAGAAATCAGTTTGTAGCCAGAACAGAGCTGAGATTCTGGATGGAGAGCACTGCCTGTTATACAAACATCAAAGAATTCTGAATGCTGATATTTACACAAACATGAAATATTTCAGAATATACAAATGTTATAAACATTACATATTACAAGAATCTTATATAAATGATAGACACTAAAAAACAAATAGCTCCTGGTGGTCAGGTTTGCCCTGGACAACCGAAGAACACCTGCCAGTGACACTAAAGCCAACACCACACTACATGCAACACTGCTCATGGTAATACAATGGTGAGACAGAGATTTTGAAATCAGATTTTACACAGCAAGGCATTTCCAAGGTACAGATGTGGACTCTGACCATAATTTATTGGTTATGAACTGCACAGTAACACTGACAAAATTGCAAAAAGTTTAGAAATAAAGAAGATGGGACCATGATAAATGTAAGAAACCAGTGGCTATTGAGAGTTTCAAAGGGAACTGTATGCAATGTTTGACAGAAACAGGGGAAAGGAACACAACTGAAGTTGTATAGGTATGTTTGAGAGATGAAATAGTGAAGGCAATAGAGAACCACTTAGACAAAAAGACAAACCCTAGTAGAAATGCTTGGTTAACACAGGACATATTGAATTTAATTGAAAAACAGAGAAAATAAAAAAAATGCAGATAATGATATAGGAAAAAGTGAATACCGACAAATCTAAGAAATTAGACTGACAGAATATTCAAAATGGCACAGCAGTAATGGCTAGATGACAAATGCAAGGCTGCAAGTGACACATGTAGGTGAAAGATAGATGCCTCAACAGGAAAATTATATAGACCTTTGGTGGAAACAGAAGCAGGCAGTAAGAATATCAAGAGCTCAGATGCCAATCAAGTAGCATATATAGAAGGGACTGCTGAAAGGACAAAGAGAAGTACTTAAGGAGATGAACCTGAAGGCAATGTCATGGAAAATGAGTGGAAAGTACATGGAGATTAGTTGGGGAATATGATACTGTGAGAAGAGTCTGACAGAATACTGAAAGGCCTAAGGTGAAACAAGGTTCTTGGAGTAGATAGCATTCCCTCAGCATTATTGAGAGACATGAAAACTACTCTACCTGGTGTCCAAGACGCACGAGACTCACTGCAAGAATAATTCAGTAATTCCAATTCCAAAGAAGGTACGTAATGACACATGTGAATATTATCAAACTATCAGTTTTATCAGTCTTGGTTTCAGAATACTGACAAATTATTTATGGAAGAATAAAAAGGCTGGCAGCAGCTGACCTTGAAGAAGGTGAGTGTGGGTTATGCAAAATGTAGGAACATCCCACACAAGATTGATGCTATGACTTATCTTAGAAGATATGTTAAGAAAAGGCAGACCTAAGTTTATAGCACTTGCAGACTTAGAAAGCATTTGAAATGTTCAAGGTAGCAGGGGTAAACTACACTGAGCAAAATGTTATTTACAAATTCTACGGAAACCACAATCCAGTTTCAAGAGTCGAAGGACATGCAAGGGAAGCAGAGCCTAAGAAGGGAATGATACAGTGTTGCAACCTGTCCCTGATGTTATTCAATCTGTACATTAAGTAATCAGTACAGGAAACGAAACCATGGAGAAATATGGAAAGAGAATTAAAATTCAGGGAGAAGAAATATGAATTGACATTTGTCAAATTGCTTCAGATCAGAGCCATCCCATGTGCATAGAATAATAGCAGAAGTTACTGTCACAAAAATTTTAGACTAATATCAGTTTTATCTTAACACTCACTGGAAATAACCCTCTATGATTTCCAGAACAACATTTTTATTGGTTGATGGTGCAGATACATGTGAGGGGATCACTGTACACAATTACTGAGTCCCAAGAATAAATGACCTATGGCTAAAGAAAAGAAATAAAAATTCAATGTCATTTAAATTCAGTACTGGAACCCTCTTCATGTACAGTCTGAATGATGTGCACCTAGCTACAGAGATCATCAGTAGAAGTATGACACCCCAGTCAGTCAGATGCAGTCCAAAGAAGTATCTATCAGAAATGTTTTTTAGTCCTCTTGAAAATGGTTGGTACTGACAACATCAGTTTCAAGTAACATACAAATAATATTACCTCCTATGGGTCCTGTAACACAAAATGAAAAACAGACACATTGCATTTCATTTACATTGTTCTGTACAGGAGCTCAACTAGGGTTCTTATTCCCAATGACTGTTTTTGCTATTGGTAAGTATACATTGCACACTGATGAATATAAGGATGTATGTAAACCTTGCCTTGAATAGTCAGCAATATGGGAGACACTATCCTGTCTTAATGCCTGAGGAACTGTGAGACCTTATAGTCTGAAGGATGATGCATACACTTCATGAGGTCCACTGGGTGCTATTTTATGTAGAAGAATATGCACATCTTCTACAAAATGTCACTGAATACATGCCAACAAATGAACATGTAGAACTTCTTTAGTATTCCAGTGGGCTGTTTACATGTTTTCAACAAAGATTAGATTAGATTAGATTAGAATGACATTGGGAGTTCCAGCTCATGACAACCTGCACAATAACAATTTGTGTTTTGGATAAATGTCATTAATTATCATACTGCACAAGGTATGGCCAGGAGAAAGCCTTTTCAGAAAATGTTTCAGTTACAATGCCATTTAATTTACTTTCTTCACCAAACCTAATTATTACTGTTTCTTTAAGCTGTTGGGCACTTCCATAACCAGATGCTTGTATTAAGTCTTTATCTTTACTATCATCATTCTGTCTAATATTTCACATATGGGTTTTGTTGCATCATAACTGGAGGTCTGCTCTCATTAAAACATTTTGAAGTTTCTTCTTGGAACATATAATTACTCTTTTATCTTATTAACGACTGCTATGTTATCAGTGAAGTCTAAGCATGTCACCTTCACTTTTTATTCAGATTTTTCAGTGTTTACATAACATCTCTGATAACTCACCAAGAACTAGGTTAAAGAGAAGGGAGTAGAAATCATCTCTCTCTCAGAGGCTTCTACACACTTCAGAAGAGCCAGAGAATTTATTAAGCAATTTCACTGCACACATTGTGGTTAGAGTATTCTGATGGATTTGTTTTTTTGTCTTCCAGTCCACTCTGTGCTTTTCCTAAAACAGTCTGGACACCCAAAAGGGCAAACTGATACATTGTCAGATACATACAATCACGTACAGGTTACAGATCTATCATGGACATGATCATCTGAAGCCTGTTTTGTAATCACCAATGATGTGGTCAATCTGTTATTCTGATGAATTTAAGAGAAAATTAAAGAAAGAAAACATGAAAGTAACTACCCAAAATGTACAAGCCTGTCTAGTTTTCTAGATCTTCCTACCTTCCTTTTTCACAGTACTTTCATCATAGTTTCCTTGTTTTGTGTGAAGAATATTGAAATGAAATGATAGTACAGCACCATTACCTAGGAAACCCCAACTGAGACTGATCAGGCACCTGGTTTAAAGCTTTCTGTTTGATGCCACTTTGGCAACTTCCATGTCTTTATGATGACAATTAGATAAAATGATTAGGACAACACAGAGTACAGTCCCCAACCAAAGAAAATATTTGACTCAGTTGGGATCAAACACAGGAACATGCATTCTAAAGGTAGTGACACTAGCCACTACACCATTAGCTGTGAACAAGAAAACAGGGTGAAGAAAAAATGCTTCACTTGCATACGATTTCTTATCCCAGTTCATGACAAAATTGTATCAAATGAAACCTAGTCCCACCAATAGGTGTAATGGAAATGGAATTTGAGAAACAAGTTTCTGGCAACATTGTAACTGTGTGCAGTATGGCCAAGAACAGATAGTGTTAACTCTGTGCAGTGCCAAAGCTGTCCCATTAGCTCAATGAGATGAAGCAATGCCATGGGAAATGGATATGCAGATTCACTGAATGTAAAATATTTTTTCAGTTTTAGCATCAAACTGTATCCAAGTTACACCTCCACAATACAGTATCTTGTGTATTTCTTTGTGTTACTGTTTCCTTTATTGAAACATGAAGACATAACATGTTCTTCTTCTTACAGGCATAAAAGCCCAATTTCTTTTGTCCATGACACAAATGAAGCCAATATAAAACAACAGTGGCTACAGTAACATCATCTATATCAAATGACATAAAAAAGCAAATAAATAAATGAAATATGTAGGCTATACTAGAGTGCACATTATGCTATGCACAGTCACACTGTTCAGTATGTTGTATGTTGGATGTCTAGGTTATTTTCACAGAGGCATTATCTACATGTATGAGTAACATTCACTTTAGAGAAGATGTTCAAAGTGACCACCTTGCATTTGCAAAAACTTCACCACACGGTGAATAATATTTTGCTAGACCCTACACATAATACTTTGCTGGACCCTGCACAATATATGCCACTCTCTAAGCAGCAGAAACGTGATCTATTAGTTCATGTATATCCACGGATGGAGTACTAAGAGCTTGTTCCTTTAAATGTCCCCATAAATAAAAATCTAATGGTTTAAGGTCCAAGGAACATGTAGACCAGAACAATGGACCTCCATGAATAATCCATTTCCCTGGGTATGCTCCATTTAAATAATTATGCACATACATTCCAATGTGTGGCATTGCACCATGCTGATACCACAGCTGTCACTGAACACCATGTGGAATGTTTTCTAATGCCTCAGGCAAAATACTGCAAAGAAACGTATGCTACAGAGATGCATTCAACTTGTCCACAAACACACAATTCCAGTCAACAGGTATATGGCAAAGTGTGCCTGGAAGACACATTCATAGGTGACATGTGGGTTGTGATTCGACCAATAACGGCTGTTGTGGAGGTTGAAAATATTTTCACAGGAGAAGCTAGGTTCATCAGTCCATATCACATTGTTTATAAAATGTTTTGATATCCTCCACCAGGTGCAAAGGCCACTCACAAAAGTGTACTCATCAACTGCAGTCTTGTGGTGTTAAGTTAATGTGTAATGATATGGATTAGTTCTTCACCATGCAACAGTTCAACAACCAGTCTTTGAGTTATCTGGAACTGCCTTTCAATATCAAGGGTATTTCACCAAAGTGCCTGGTGAGCAGTTCCAAGAGTAATGTCATGTGTTTGTGGACTGTGTCTAGTCTTTGGATGCCCTCTGTCCATTACTTGTGGACAAAGATTACCTGGTTCCCAAAAGCATTGCTCCACGTGATGAAAAACATTCTCATCGGGATGGCGCCTTTGAGGGGACCATGGAGCACATGCATGAGCAGCACACAGCACCAAAAGCATATGAATGTAGTCACCACTTGTGTACTCCATTGGGAAGCCACTGTACATTAACTTGAAAGGACCAGTTATGTTCATGCACTGTGTGGTTAATACACACATGCATGAGGCTTGTTTTATCCCACTGTCATGTGATAGGCTATTGTCATGTGACAAAATGATGTCCTGCTTATAAGCAGTGAGAACTACGGAGTGGAAATCTAAAATTAAAAAAGGAACCTGTCATAGATTTGAACAATAGCTCCATGGCAGATGTGAGTTTAATGTTCCAGCAATCTACTCAGTGAGGTATGACAGCTGGTACAGCAGTTATACATGTTATACATGTTTCTCTGCACATTCCAATGCATTGCATGATGTTGCCAGCTCCTCATTCTCATACATGTGTTCTCAAAATGCATCCTATCTGCTTTTGCTGAATAAACTTTTGTCCTAAATCTGGGTGAGGAATCATATGCTGACCTCTAAACATTGCAGTTTTCTTCACCCTGCATAGTGATCCACTTTATGAATTCATTTCACCTAGCTACTACATATTTGGAGCAATCTAACCTTCCTCCCTATGATCCCCCCACCTCCCTCCCTCCCCAAACATCGTGCTAGGGAATTGAAACTGAGAAACATTTCATATTACTATAATTTAAGGAGAAAAAAAGCACACTGACTACTGCATAAACCCAAATATTAATCTCCAATAGTGCATATAAATATGGTATTAGATACACCTAGTTTCACAGTTATGTAACTTCAATTTACAGCCATGTGAAAGACTATATCTTAATTGATTAAATGGGTAGAGACATTTCGTGAACATTCCTAACAAAAATTTCTGTGCAAATAACCTCACCACAAATCCAATAACATAGTTGTTTGTTTCTGTAGTTTCATTGTACTAATGGCATTGTGAAAGATACTGTTTTTACTATAGCTTTTAAAGAAGGAACTGCTGTTTATAAAAGTGCATAATACACCACATAATCTCAGTTACATCCATGACATTAATGATAAATCAAACTCCTAGCTATACCCCAGAAGTGCTCATCTAGCTGCATTTCTGGAAAGTGCCTCTAAAATTTGGAAGCTGTGGAGATAACCAAGTGGCAAATTGGTCTGTGAGGACTGTTTAAATAGCACATCTGGTACTGAACAAGCAGTGATAGGCAGAGGTGCAGGTTTGATTCTTGATTCAGCACATAGTTTGAATTTGTGACAAATGTTTATTTCAGCATATAATCTGCCCAAAAATTAAAACAAAACATCATATTTCTCATCTTCCATGCAAACCATGTGCATTCATAATAGTTGTGTCAGCAAATAAAAACCTCTGTGAACACAATGGACAAAATGAGCTGCAAAGAGTAGGCTAAAAACTGAAGCTGGTTTGCACACTGGCTATCTGAATTTTCCATAGAACTAATTTAAAATTTCAAGTATAAAGTGTCTTTTCACTAGTACTTAGGTTCAATTTTAGGCATTTCATATTATTTCTATATATTTTCAAATATGCTTTTGAGTTTTGTACTATGGTAGCATCTAATAATGAACTTACATTTGTATTGGAAATTTTGGCAGCTTTGCATTTGGGTTCTGCCTGACATGAAAAACAAACTGCTTATGTTATCTTAAAAGAAATATTATCCATATAAGTAATTTTGGGAAGCTCCTATGTGTCAGAGAAGTATGATCAAGCTACACCTGTTCATACTAATTACTAAAAACATGGCAATTCTTTGCAATTGCTAAATATATATCAGAACTGGCTATGCACCACAAACTATTTCTCCCACTTCTTTCTGCCCATTTTCTCCTCCTCTTGCCCCCACTCTCCTTGTTCATCTTCTCATCACCCTCCCCCTTTCTGTGTACATCACCTCCTCCCCCCTCTCTATGTCCATTTCCTCCACCCCTCCTCTCTGTTCTCTTACCCTTGTCTCTGACCTGGAGCCTTGTTCATTGTTATTGCAAATGCAACTCTGTTGGGAACTAAGGTTCCTTGAAATGAAGGGGTAAATCAGTTGGGATTAATGGTACATGGGGTATGAAAGAGGCATCTCCAGCTGCTGGATATGTAAGGATAGTAGTTTCAGTAACAGTATTTTGCGTAGTTTTAATCTGGGAATGTATAGATTTAAAAGTTTTGAATGATTTAGAATCCACAGTAGTATTCTAATCACAAGCTAATAAGCCATACACAAAATTTTCCTGTTTTCTGTAAAACTGACAGTGAGGATGAAAGAAAAGAAGCACATTACTACGTCCAAAATTTTTGTTTGCTAATATATGTAAAGAGAAAGAATTATATGGGAGAAACATGCCTTCCTGCTATAGTTGAAATGACTGTGAGAAAGAAATCTAAACTGTACATTTCCACAGAACAACACAGCATTTTCTTTCTCACAGTCAGGTTTAACAGAAAATGAGTAAATTGTTGTTTAAAAAAATATGTAGCCTACGTCAATACAAATGTTTATTAGAGTAGCATGAAAGAATTATAATCAAATCAATCACGTACTTTTCAAGATTTTTGGTAAAAATGTTAAACATTAGCTTGTCTTTACATTGTAGCATAGATATAGACATTGCAGGAAAGTTCTTGTAGAACATAAATATTTTTGGATTAAAGGGGACCACTCACTGAAAAGTAAAGTAGAAGTGTGTTGTGAAGAGGGAACACAGGAAACAAAGAAAACAAGTGCCTGTGCGCGCACGCGCGCCCGCTCTCTCTCTCACACCCACACACACACACACACACACACACACACACACACACACACACACACACACACACACACACACACACACACACACACCTATGCAGACTAACAGGAACAATGGTATTTTTCAGTAGTTCAACTGGTTGTGATGGAGGTAGTGTCAGGTGGTGTGGGTAGAGGGAGAGAGAGGTGAGAGGCAGGGAGAGGGACTGGAGGATGGGTGGCTAGTGACTTGGAGGGATGCAGAATGGGGGCAGGAGGGTTCACAGGTGTGTGGTTTCGCCCAATTGTACGAGCTGATGAAAAACAGGACATGCTGAAGGTGATGTGGAGGCAGGAATTGGGAACAGATGACAGGATGGAAGGATGGAGGAAGGGGAAATGTTGTTTGGAGGGTGTGGGGACAGCAGATTACCTGAGGTTGAGGCCAGAATTAGTACAGGAATAGAGGATGTGTTGTAAGGATAAGTACTGGTTGGGAATTTTGGAAGATGCGGTAAATTGAAGAGGTCATGTAAGCAGAGTATGGGTGCTGTGGGGGGCTGGCAGAGGGGCAAAAGGGTTCACTGTGAGAAGGATGGGTGTTGATGGATAGCAGTCCTCCAAGACAACAGCACAATGTCAACAGGTTGGACAGTTTATAGAAGCGGTGTCTGGAATGCTTCCCCAGGTGCTGAAGTGCAAGGATTTCATTTTGGAGTTCAGAGATGTTATGTATGTACTGAGGATTGCATAGTAACAGTATGTGGTGGAGGGAGGAAAGGTGGTTCTGAGATGTATGTGCCATCAAGAGATGTTTTTCCAGTACCATGTTCAAGAGGGATAGGGACTGGCAGAATCTGAAAAGGTGAATATCATTATGAAAGGGAGAGTGGGCTGCAGAGAAGGGGATTTTTATGGTCAGGCCACTGGGGAAATTCTATGGTTTAGACAGCATTTAAGGAACAGGATGTGGAACTGAGTTTTAGCCAGGGAGTTTACTTTCCCGAAATGGCTCTGAAAGATGGGGCAGAGGTCTGTTGGGGTTGGGATGATATTAGTAAATAGGAAATAACACTGGAAGTGGTCAATGAAAGTGTTATGTGGATATAAGAAGAAATGGATAATAGAGCAAGAGACCATGGAGTGAAAAGGACAGTGAACAGCACGCAGTGGAGTCGCAATGGCAACAACTGGTGCTATAGGGTGTCACAAAAGTTGCACATGACTATGTTGGTCGGCACCGGTGAAGCTCATAGATAACAAAGGTAAGCAACATTAATACCTCCTAGTGGCTCTCTCCCTTCCAAACCTTGTACTGTCCCTCCTTTGTTATTATACATAATTTACATCCTGTTTGTCTCTCCTGTATTGTACATCTTTTTATAATATGTTTTCCCACTTGTCTTTGTTATGCACATGCAGGCAACTTTTGTTACACCCTATAGCACAGATTGCAGCTGTTACAACTGCACTGCATGCCATTCTATGTAACACATATCTGCTGCATTACAATTATAACCTGTTCCACCAACCAACCACTACATTTAACCCCTGGATACACCCATTCCTCACACATTCCTCCTTTCAGATCTTTACATTTTTCCTTCTTTCCCATGCATGACAATAACTTAAATGTTGTCACACCATAAATCCACCATATTGCTACAGCACAATTACTTGCAACCTTTTCACTCCACTAACCCATGGTACATTATCCAGTTCCCCTTATAACCATCTAAAATTTTCACTCATCCATTTCCCACTGTCATCACCACCACATTGGACCACTGCCCATCTTTCTGCACCAATTCAGAAAAATACCACTTCCCTTGGCTAAAAAACAGTTTCATATTATGTTCCTTAAATGCTGTCTAAACCAAGATCCCCCTACCCCTTACCCCCAATAACCTAACCATAAAAATTCCCTTCTTTGGATCCCATCCCTCCTTTGGCAATTACCTTCACCTTTTCAGGTTCTGCCAGTCCATATCCCTCATGAGTCTGGTAGTGCAAAATCACCTTTCCATGGCACAGGCATCCCACGATCACCTCTATTCCCCATGCAAGATACTGTTACTATGCAATCCTCACTAAATACACAACATTTCTGAAACAGCAACACTTGCATTCCAATACTTGAAGGAGGTTTTTTTTAATGATACTCCCACCATTTGACTAATAATTTTTATTTTATTGTTGACAATCCAGATTGCAATCTTAGGCCATTTTCAAGTACAAAAACTTATTTGTATGTCAAAAGGCATCAGACTGGCATGAAACACGTCCTTGTCAAAAAAGCATATCTGGTCATATAGGCCAGACCTGTCATTATTAAGAGTGAGAACATCTCTAAAACACCTAAATGTATTACAGACTTTCACTTCTGGACCCTATAGCACAGCTGTAATCTAAAACTGCTAACCAATAAACCTGTGTGTAATACATTTACGTAGTTTGGAGACGTTCTTACTTTTACTAATGACAGCATCTCGCTTATATGACCAGATATGGTTTTCTGCCAATGACTTGTATTTCATGCCATTCTGATGTCTTTTGACATACAAATACGTTTTTGTACTTGCAAATGGCTTAAGGCCACAATCTGGATCATATAACAATAAAGTAAAAATTATTACAGTTAAATGGCAACAGCATCATTCAAAAATTTACCATGACTGTGACTCCATTGAAAATAAAAATTATCAACCTAGAGGAGTAATCCAGAAACCACCTCCATAAATTTTTCAACCTTTAGACTCCTATTAATGCCTTGGAGCACTACTATTTATCAACACCCATTCTTCTCATACTGAACCCCCTTGTCAATTCCTTATAGTACCCAGCCTCTGCTGAGCTGATGTCTTCAATTTACCATATCCTTTAAAACTCCCTCACAACACCCCACAAAACCCACAAGCACACCCAAAACAATGTTGTTAAACTCTCCACCAAAACCCCAGTCCCTCAGAAGCTTCAGTCCTATCCAAAGTCCCAACCTTCGTCCATACACCCTGATTTAACCATGTTCAATTTGTCAAAGATGTACTCTCCTTCTCCTACTCCCTAGAATGGAAACACTTCTGTGACCCCCACTCTGATCTAACCATGCAGGAGTCAGCTTCCACAACTTCCCAAACTTCAACTTGGCCTCATCATCCTTCCCCAGGTCCTCTCCTATGAACACTAGCCCTTTGGCAGAAGAAAAGACAGCCATACACAACCTGAAAACATATCCACTCCTAATCATCCTTCCTGCAGACATAGGTTCCATCAGTGTCATGATGAATTATGAAGACTCCCTCCATTTAAAAACTCAGCCACAGTGATGCTCTTCCAGAAGACCAATATAATGTGCAATCCCTACTGAAATCCAAAGGCCCTTCCCAGAGCCTCTCACCTGAGCCCATCTCTCTCCTCCCCCAAATAACACCTCACACACCCAACTTCTACATGCTCCTCTAAATTCAAAAGCCCAACAATACTGGACACCCCATTGTAACTGACTGATGTGCTCGCACTCAAAGAACTTCTACTCTTGTTGACCATCACCTCCAACCAACTGCACAAAAGCTAGTCTCTCACATCGAAGATACTAACCACTCCCTTCACGAACTTTCCACCATTCCCACACATTACTGCGATCCTTATTTGTCACTGCTGATGTCACCTCCCAATACACCAACATCCCTCATGCCCACGGCCTTGGCACTATTGCACACTCCCTCTTCCAATATCCTTCATTCCTTGTGTACCTTACCAACTATATCCTGACCAACAACAAATTTTCCTTTGAAGGGAAGGTTTACAAACAAATCTGTGGCACAGCAATGAGCACCTGCATGGCACCCTCCTATGCCAGCCTGTTTGTGGGCTGCCTAGAGGAAACCTTCCTAGCCTTCCAAAACTTCATTCTCCTAGTCTGTTTCATGTTCATTGATATCACATTCCTTATCTGGACTTAGGGCCACAACACCCCATACACATTTTTTCACAACCTCAAAACCTTTCCCCCATCTGCTTCACCTTGTCCTCCTCCAACCCAACATGCCACTAGATGTTGATTCCACTCACATGGCTCTATCCACACCAGTGTCCACATTAAACCCACTAACCACCAACAGTAGCTGCATTTTGACACCTGCTATTTCTTCCATTACAAAAAATCTGTCCCACAGTCCAGCCACCTGTGGAAGATGTATCTGCAGTTATGAGAACTGCCATGCTCAGTATGCTGAAGCACTCACAGACAGGCAATACACTCAATAAACATATTCCCATGCCATATCCTCACACACCCCTAATCCCCCCCCCCCCCCCCCCCCCCCAAGAATCAGCTACAGACCAGCTAAACCATATCCTTCAATAGAGCTGTGATTATCTTTCATTATGCCGTAAAATGAGGGATATCCTACCTAAGATCTTTCCCACCCTTCCTAAAGTGGTGTACTGCTGCCCACCCAACTTACATAAAATCCTAGTTCATCCCTATGCCACTCCCACTCCCAACTTCTTGCCATGGAGATCATGTCCCTGAGCTAGACCAAGGTGAAAGACCTAGCCAATCCACCTTTTCAGCACCACCAACACTAGTCCTGTCACAGGCTTATCCCACCCCATCAGAGGCTGGGCCACCTGTGAAAGTAGCCATGCTGTAAACACTGCACAGCCTGTTATGTTGGTATGGCTACAAACCAGCTGCCCACCAGGATGAATGTCCACCATTAAACTGTTTTCAAGAACAAAATTGATCACTCAGTCACACAACATGCAGCAAAGCACAACATGCTCAATTTCAATGGGTGTTTCACAACCCAAATCATCTGGAGCCTTCCCTCCACCACTAGCTTCTCTGAACCATGCAGGTGGGAGTTACCCCTACAACATATCCTCTGCTCCTGTAATCGTTCTGGCCTCAGTCTCAAGTAACCCACTGCCTCACACCCTCCACCTAACAGTTTCCCCTTTCTCCATCCTATCACCACCTCCCAATTCACCTACCCATGTCACCTTCAGTGTGTGTCACTTGCTGTGGCCACTACAATTCTGCAAGCCCATATACTCTGTCAGCCCTTCCCTCCCATATTCCTAACCATGAAATGTTACCACCCTCCGAACCACTAGCCACCCACCCCAAGTCCCTCTCCCAGCTTCCTATCTCCCTCTCCCTGTATGCACTCCATCTGATGCTACCCTCACAAGAACCAGTCCATCTGAAGGTGATAAATTTTCTTTCTTTTGTGTGCGCCTATTCACAACTTGGCCCTTCTGCTTTTTGGCAAGTGGTTTCCTTTAATTCGAAAGTATAAATACAGATTAAAGAGCAGATGAAATTAATGGCCATCTCAACCATTTTGCAGATGGAGTGGCCCACTATAAGGATATAAGGTTACGTTATCCAATAAAAATTGTGGTCAAGTGTTAACAGAATAAAAGTCTCATTAAAGAATTTTAACTACCTCTTAATTTCGATAAATGAAAAATTGTGTTCCACACACATACAAAGCCTTTGGCCAGAATGTACTGGGCCACAATAAGAGTCAGACAAACCAGACAAATACCTGGGAATGGTGATGTGTAAGGATATTAAATCAACAAATCATAAATAATCTTTCAGGGAAAAGCAAATTGGTAGACTTCTATTGATTGTTTGGAGAATGGTAAACTGCCATTCTTCTATGAAAGAGATTGCTTATAAAACACTTGTCTCTTATTAACTGGATACTGTCGTGTGCAATCCACACTGTGTTAGATTAAGAAGGGACTTACCTCATATACCCAGTATTATGAATTGTCATGAGACTTATATGCAGCTGAGTGAAGCTGTTGTGTTTGTAAATTACAAATGACAGACACTAATTAAAATTCCTCATACTTGGCAAGACATGTAAAATGCAAAGAAGTGGTTTTACAGGTGGAACCTGTAAGTATTCTTGAATCCCCTGTATGTCACTCTCACAAAGCTGGTGAAAAGAAACGGACTAATAACAGTTAGTGCATACACATACAATGATTCTTTTTTGGCATACTCTACATGTGAACAGAACAGGTATAAAATTTAATATAAAATATATTTATAAAAGTACCCTATATCAGATAATGTATGGTGATTTGCAGAGCATATATGTGGATTTAAAGTTTAAGTATAATCTGAGAGATGATTTGTAACACACTTTCTCTTCCCAGTTTTGTAGACTGTAGTCTCTTGACTGATGTGTTATGTGATAAGAACTAGAAAACCACTGTTGTATTTTCATTTCAGATTGCAAAACCTATGAGCGCTACTTATTTCTTCAGAATATTTATCACCTTTAACTCAAGTATTTTCTTCCCCACACAGGTCTATGAAAACGACTTTGCCCCTAAACTGATGACTTGCTGGAAATTGAGTAGTCTTTGATGCAATAATGGCTTTTCTCATGTCAACACAAAGATTTTCTTTCGAACTGACATAGATAATCTTGAATGGAAATTAAGACATTCTGGACAACATATCTGAGCTCATGTGGCTATATTACTTTTGGTTAAAATTCTTCAACAAATGAAAATTTAACATGTGACATACAAATAAACATTCTTGAAAATACTGGGCTATGCAAGATGCAGCTATCTTTGAGAAACTAAACATAACTAGAAGAAATGCAATTAAAAAATTTCATTTAAAGAAATTGGATCACTGCATGTTGTCCTTTAAGAGACAGGAATTAAAAAATATCAATACATGGAAATGATGTCCTGCACTCATTCTGACTTCTGTGGCCCTTGTGATTTATCTTCAGACTCATGTAGATCCAATTCTGCAGGTAAACCAACAAGAAATGTGTACACAGAAGGGTAGCAAGAATGGTTACAGGTATGTTTCACTCATGTGAGACCATAATGGAAGTGCTGAGGAACCTGAATACCAATAATCCTGCTAAAGGCTTGTTACAGAGCTTCAAGAACTAGTATTAAGCAAAGACTCTAGAACCACACTACAGCCTCCAACATTTTGTCCCCATGGAGAGTGCCAAAACACATTAAACCAATTACAACATGAGCAGAGGCATCTGAGCAGTCATTCATTTTGTGCTCCACACAATGTGCAGGAACCCTAATATGTAGTACTATGCTAAGTATCTTACATCATAAATTTCAAATTGGTTTATACACTATCTATGCAGATGTACAATATATCAGAATTGGAAAAATCCTAGTTATTTTTGAGGAAACAGAGTATCACAAACTTCAGACTACATGACTAATAAAATAATTTTTAGAGTGTTAAAACTTATTTTTTGCAACATGCATATGTTGAAACCAGGTCTAATGAAAACGTGGAAAAGTGGTCAGCAGTTGCATTTTTGATTTGCAGCCTCTTGATAAGTGCAGCACAGTCAGAGACTTAAAAAAATATCTATAATGCTGGGTATCCTTTGTGAGTTGCAGACAATGCAATAGAGAAAGTACACACATGTTTATGCATCAATATTGAATGTCTGTTACCCACGGATAATATTTATCAGCAAGTAGTCACACTACTAACATGAAAGTCTGTTCTCTACAGTATCACCAACCACCATTTCTATGCAGATTGTTTTATCAAGAGTCCAGTCATACAATAGAACACTGCTGTTAAACTCCAGGACATTCTTTTCAGAAACAATAGGAGCATTGCTATAATTCCTTTCTATGAATATTTTCAAATTTAAAAGAAGTGGCAATCCTCAGCTGATTTGAAGAACATATGAGCTTTTCTACAAATGGGCAATGAAAGTTCAGGAAAAAGTAAAGAGTCTTGTCATGTAGGTGCTCATGAAATCTAATAACACAAGAAACTGAAGGAATATTTCCAACAGAAACTATACTCATCGGTTGTTAAACTGGCCACAAACAGAAATATTATATTTCAGATTACTGCACTGCCATGAGAATGGCAAGTACAATAGTAGTCTTTGAATGCCAGATAGTTAAGAAATGAAAAGTCAAGAATTTTTCTGCATGTGATGTTTTCAAAGGTATTACACATAGCAAGGAGAGCTGTACAACACCACTACCATTCTCAGTTATAGTAATTCATAAGCCTGTGGCATCTTCTGGCAATAGGCTCCTCTTCTCCTCTTTTTTTGATGTGATATTAATATTCTAGGTATTTTGTAACATACACACTATGAATATAATTCAATACTTATGTCTGCATAAGTGTAAGTAGGGGAAATATTTTTTCTCTATTTTTTTATGTATTGATTTTCATGTTTTATACCTGTGTTTGAATGTATGTGTTGTAGAGGCTTGAGGTAAACTTAGACAAAATGCAAACAGGTGCCTAACTGCACTTAAATACTACCTGAAAAATTCTGGTAGGCTCACTGGTGTGCCAGACTTAAACTTTTATGGCAATACCCAACAGCTGTTCACAAAATAACTGTTCATGCACCTTTATGATGCATGCTGCTTCCAATTTTAATAGTTTATATAAATTCTGTAAAACTCTTCAGTCTGCCCATCTTGAACACTCTTCATCTCAGCATCTGAGGTTTACCTGTTCTAAATATTTATTATTTTATACAAATAATCGTCATTTGATATAAGACTAAAACTTATTAAATGCCAATAAACTGCATATGCAAACGCTTTTGGAGTGATTTGGTACCAGTTTAAGGTTCCAGTTTCTTATGCTCACTGTCCAAACTCTATTCAACTATTTATATTTTTATTGTTTATTGATATCAGAGTTATAATCTTTAAACATATACTACAACAAAATGCGTGAAGCTTAGAAAGACTCACCATGCTAGTAAAAGCGCACACATTCTGCATCTATCCTATTCACACAACTTTCTGGTAGGCAAGCAAATCTGACAGCCCAGAGTTAAGTGGTTTAAATAAACAATGACTATAAATCACTAAATGCAGATAACAGAAACTAAAATAATATTAAAAACTAACCTCATCAGCATCCAAGCCCAACTGCAAAATGTAAGATTCTACTGAAAATAACACACTTAGACAAGAAACTACTGAAGTAAAAGACAGATATCTATAGAACTATGATGAAGGAGAGTTAGACACACTCTTGCTTAGAAAGTACATTTACATACCAAGCACACAAAACATTTAACAGCAACACCATATTAAGTCTGTCATGTCACATTATGCTCACTAACTGTGGAGAAGGAGACACATACAAATGCCAAAAAATTATTACATGCCGTTTCTGTTGCCTTATATTTGGGTAAATTATTAAATGATTCAAAAAATATAAAAAAATACCCTTCCTCTACCTGTATTTGTGTGGGACTATATTAATATCTAATCTCTCAGGTTTTAGCTTGTATGCCTATTACTCAAAGTACTCATTGGTTTATTATTCACAAACTGGTGTATAGCCCTTAAACTCTATCATAAAATTTAATAAGTAATTAACAGTGTGTAAGAATGTGTATTTTTAATACACTATTAATGTGTAGGTAACTGTTGTTATCAGATGGGAAAACACTTTATTCACTGATCTATTACATAGCAGCTGAAGGTTCATTGAGAAAGACAAATGTTGTGGAATGTACAAAGATGTATCAATGATGTGTCAGTGTACTAAATGTTTGAGATAAAGTTATATTTTTGGAATAAAAGTGTAGTTGCATATTCTGTACAAACATTGATTTATTTTTTTATTTATTCTCTTATTCTGAAATACTAATGAAATTCCATTTACAATGTATCTCCGGGAAGGAAACCCACAAGGGACGATGGTGGTTAGGGATGGGGGAATATCATGAGGGAGCACAGCTGGGTACAAGAAAAGTGGGACTGGAGGATGGTGAAGTCATAATTTAGCAACCCTAGCATTTTATTAAAGTTTCCTGGAATAATTGTTACTAATAGAATTACTTGTACACAAAACCAAATATGTTCTCAAGATTTAGATAGAATTTTAATTTCTACCCCATACTTTGGGTGTTTTTATCTGTAGTGATGCTAGTAACAAAAAAAGATTTTGTTTACTATATATTTCTGCTACTTTTTCCTATATGACATGAACATTAAATGAAATGACAGAGCAAAATGCATGCATGATGTTTCCACTGATTTACAGCACACACAACTGCAGTAACACTTTTGTCTGTCATTACCAATGTGTAATTATGCTCAATCATTGTTGGGAACTTATTAGAAGTATGAATGGACATTTGAAAAATAGTATGTTATGTCATGTCATGTCACTTGGTGGTTTTTGTTATTTCATTTTTTCTGCCATTTGTTCTCTTTCTTATTGCCAAAAAAGTACAAAAGTAATGTATGGTATGATTTGGCCTGAATGAAGTATTTATGAACAATGATGATTTACGAAAGCTGTAATAATTAAACAGTCCAAACGCCTGATCAGGTATGTAGGAAATCAGTGAATAAATATTATGAAGTTTGTACATTACCCTTGTTCCCCATATAGTATGATAGTTGTTGAATTAATTACAGTGTGCATAGGGCCTAACATTTTAAACAGATATAGACTTCACGAAATCAGTAATAATAAAATTTTACTTGCTCTGTACAGAACTACATTTCTTGAGAAGATACTATGTCAAAAAGTTTAAGTATTTAGTTTATTTTGATATCTCCTATACCATTGGGGAAAACAGTTAAAGTGTAAAAATAATTATGAATTTTAAGATAATGTATTGCTACAGTCACAGTGGAATTGAGCTCAAAGAATATATTTGTAATTCCTAATTGTGTGATTCATACTGTGTGTATAATCAAAACTACTCTACATCATCATTGGACTATAGATTCCAGAAAGAGAGAAGTATTTGTATGTACTTTCACATTCCATTTTTTAAAAAATAACTCCAAAGGCTATGCCAGTATACTACAAAAAAAAATGGAGAGTACTATCTAACATTAAACTAAAGTGATACTTTATTTGGATGGCATTTAGCAATAGAGATTTGAGAGTAAAAAGTCCTGATGGAAATTCATCAGGTGCAGGGCTATTCTCCATAAAGTACCTGCATTAGATTTTTTCTCCAGGAAGAGGTGGAAATGAATGTAATAATATTTACTAATTTTGTAACATGAAGCTGGAACTTTTTGGCTTTCTCTACTCACATCCATAGAGTGCCTAGTTCAGCAGTAAACATATTAAGATTTGTACTAAACTAATTACACCGGGTACAAAACTATGTGAAATGATAGGAAGTTACGTGTGAACATCCACTAATTCAAAGAGTAGATTTTCAAAAGAAAACATAGTCCACTTCAAGCTGTATTTTTTTTAAAAATTTTACCAGCTATTGGCCAGTTTTCACTGACAAGTCAGAATCAACTACATATACTGGGCAACATGCTGTAGGACCTGTGGCATGTAAATTAGTCCACACGTCCACGTGTAGAACCACACATTAACAGTGGCGTGGTTTGTATCAAATACAAACAGAAATACTGTGGAAGAACCACATGAATGACAGCTTAAGGACAAACTTAACATCCAATCACATTTTATTGTACATCAACCTCAACTTATAAATTCATTAAATATGATTGTGGATGGAACAAGTGTATAAGTTGAGGTTCATACATGATAAAATGTGGTTCTTCAGTGAATGGATGTTATTACTGTCCTTAAAGTGTATTGCACATGGTTCTTCCACATGTTTTACAATTTTTCTGTTCATATTTGATACAGATTATGTCAGTGTTAATGTGTGGTTGCACATGTGGACAAGTAGATTAATTCACACACAACAACTCCTACAGTATATAGCACACAGATACTATGTATGAGCATGAGAATTACCTCTCAGTCAAAACTGACCAATAGCTACTAATAAATGGAAAAATTTATGGTCACAATGGACAATGTTTCATGGCTGTGGGCCCTTATACATGACCACATAATCCACTTTATAAATATGACTGGTGATGAAAGCTAAAATCTGGAACCAATGGAGTAGTCAGTGCAGTATAAAGGCTTAAACTAACTAAGGCCAAAGAAAACAGAACAGTGTCAAAGTTAAACAAATATTGTGTACTTCATCTTCTTTGCCACCAATATTATTCTTTCTTGTGCATTTTCTGCTACAAACACTAATGACAACCATCCTCCCTCTCTCTCTCTCTCTCTCTCTCTCTCTCTCTCTCTCTCTCTCTCTCTCTCTCCTCTCTCTCTCTCTCTCTCTCTCTCTCTCTCTCTCTCTCTCCTTTCTTTCTTTAGGCCACATTTAGAAGAAAATATGTACCAAGAGAGATCAGAACTTCAACACAAAAATCACAGGCACATTGTCTTCAAAACCAGCAATGTTTTGGAAAGTACTGACATTGTTGGCATTTCCCATTGTACCTATTCTCAAAATGATTTGACTATGATATTTCACCAAATGAAATTCAAACTGACAGTATGTTTGCATTTTGAAACTGTGAATGAAATTTAAAGAGAACTGCATTTTGTAGTTGTAGATTTACACAAAAGAACCCCAATAGTGGTTTTGAGCTGTAGAAAACAGATGTTATCACTTTCATACTTTTCAGAAGACTACTATATTTTGAAAATGAAGGTAATCACATGAAGAAACTGAGTACTGCAAACCAGAATTTTCCATTTAATTGATCAAAAGAAGTTAGAGATTATATCTCATACATAATGTTTGTAAAACTGGAGACAACAAACAGAACAATTATAAAGGTAATAATCTGATGTTCTCATCACACAAATAACTCTGTTGAATTACAAGAATGAGAGTCCATATCAATGAAGTAATTGCGAACAGAGCAAGCAACTTACACGTGCATGTGGGACATACCTCTTTTTTTGTGAATTGTTACATCTTCAGCCTATGACTTCAGCAATGATTCTTGTACATGTCCAAATGGGACAGAATAACACATTATTTGGTATTTCTATTAAAATATTTTCAGTTTTCTTTATCATTTACCTGAAGTTGTGTTTTTTGTTAACTTCATTTTTAAATACACTCATGCTCATAAATTAAGGATAATTGCAGAATGTGATGCCACACAATGTGGCACTACACAAAACTGGTGCTAATAGCATAGGCACTTAGGGAACACTCGCAACACAGATCTGCAATTCAACGGTATTAGTGATAAGTTGAGAAAACCATCCCAAAACACATGTACTACAGAATGCCACTGTTTCCTTCACATCTACCCTGACATCAGTATGGGATATGATCACCATGCACACGTACACAGGCTGCACAGCAGTTTGGCATACTCTGGATCAGGTGATCGAGCAGCTACTGGGGTATCGCTTCACATTCTTGCACCAGTGCCTGTCAGAGCTCCTGAAGTGTGGTAGGGGTTTGAAGACATGCAGAGATACGTGACTAAGAGCATCCCAGATGTACTTGATGGGGTTTAGGTCTGGAGAACAGGCAGGCCATTCCATTCACCTGATATCTTCTGTTTCAAGGTACTCCCTCATGATGGCAGCTCAGTGGGGCCATGCGTTATCATCCACCAGGAGGAAGGTTGGACCCACTGCACCCCTGAAAAGGTGGACGGACATACTGGTGCAAAATGACATCCCAATACACCTAACCTGTTACAGTTCCTCTGTCAAAGATGTGCACCGATCATAATCCCACTCCACACCATCAAACCACCACCTTCATACAGGTCCCTTTAAAGAACATTAAGGGATTGGTATCTGGTTCCTGGTTCATGCCAGATGAAAACCCGGCAAGAATCACTGTTCAGACTATACCTGGACTCATCCATGAACATAACCTGGGACCACTGTTCCAATGACCATGTAATGTGTTCTTGACACCAGCCTTTACGGGCTCTCCTGCAACCAGGTGTCAGTGGACTGCAACTTGTTCCAGTCTTCAGGTGAATAAACCATGTCTTTTCAGTCGTATGTAGACTGGGTGTCTGGAGACAACTGTTCCAGCGGCTGTGGTAAGGTCCTGAGCAAGGCTACCTGCAGTACTTCGTGCCCATCTGCAGGCACTGATGATGAGATATCGGTCTTCTTGTGGTGTTGTACAATGTGGGTGTCCCATACTGTAGCACCTGGACACATTTCCTGTCTGCTGGAATTGTTGCCATAATCTTGAGATCACACCCTGTGGCACACAGAGGGCCTGTGCTGCGACCTGCTGTGTTTGACCAGCCTCCAGTCACCCTAGTATTCTACCCCTCATAATGTCATCAATGTGTGTTCTTTGAGCCATTTTCAACACAGAGTCCCCATTAGCACATCTGGAAACGTCTGCACTCTTACTCGCTGCACCGCACTCTGACATAAACCAACACATCTCTGCGTATGTGGACTGCTGCCAGGGCCACCGTGTGAAGACTGCAGGTCAAATGCACCACATGGCCATACCCCAAGGTGATTTAAACCCACAAACAGCCCACCAGAGAATTATTTCACCATGTATCAGCATTATCCTCAATTTATGAGCATGAGTGTATATGTGAAATGGAAGATCTGTAGGAAGTAGTTTATGCACCAGATAATTTTTATGAAAACTGAGAATAATGGAAGAAGAAGCATTCAGTTTCACTGAAATGAAATATCTAGAGCAGCTGATGCTGAAACAAATTTTTCTCAAAGCACGAAATTAATTTTCACATTTTTTATCATGGTTCCTGGATTAATATTGCTAAACACCATCCATTTAATATGTGCCATGCTACCTAGACTGTTCAGAATAAGTATTAAAAATTTTAATCAGCCTGAAATGAAGAAAAATATTCTCAAATAATTTCCTTTGACCTGTTTAATATTTGTCCCCTAATAGGTTTTGTATCATTTATTTCAAATTATTCATCATTAATTATTCAAAGAAGATGGTGCTAAACAGTAGTAACATACATCTGTGATAGCATTCTAAAGTTTCACAATCATTTCCAAACATTATTATCATGAACAGTCAATGAGTGAAACAAAGACAAACTATCATGTACCAGTATGCCATGCAATGATGCAAAAGAGAGCAAAACATAATCTTAAATCTGTTGGAGAAAAACAGTGTATATATATATATATATATATATATATATATATATATATATATATATATATATATATATATATATATATATATATATATATATAATTATTTTCATACAAAATAGGTTTTATTTTAAGGCTACTGCCCAATTGTTGGAAGAGATAACAAGCCTTTGTAAGTTTCCAAATGCATAAACAATTACATCATTCATTAACAATTCTAAATCATTAAGTAACAAGTTATACACAATGTGTTGCAAAACTATCTGTACAAGATTACACAAGAGATACAGAAGACCAAGGTTAGCTGATTTTGGGTAGGGACATAAACCCATTGTCATAGCCACTGGAATTTTGCTATGTGTATGAAATTGTCAGTTTGACATATTCACAATTGATGATCAGATGCTGAAGAGGATGCAGTCCTTGCTGTCTGCATTCATGCAGAAAATTTATGTATTGTGCTAATAAAGTATTTTATAAGGTGTTAATTAGCTGGCATGCATCTGGTGTCACAACTGCCAACAGAAATTGATAAGCACCTGTGGGTGAAATGACTGTGTATTCCCAACAGATAAGTTTCAAACCAGCAGTTGCTCATGCATGTGCACTCATATTAAGGAGAAAAGGGCTGCATTGCACAAAGATGTGAAGAGAGAGAGGATCTAGCAGCACATGCTTCTGACAAGAAGAAAGTCTTTGATGTTATGAGAGCAGTCAAACAACAATAATTTAAGTTGTATACAACCCTAAACACCTGCACACTGTGCAGTTATATTGTTTTCAGTTTTAGTATATAAAAGTGTATGAGGGTGTTGATTATTTCTATTGAAGTATTTCACACACCACTTCCATAGTAGACTGAAAAGCAGCCTGACACTGTTGCTGAAGTGCTCTACACAAATACAAATTTTTCACATATTTTATTTTCAACCTGAATATTCAACACATGTATTTTTATGGTTTTTGGCAACCATTCACTCTAAATCAACATGTCATTCATGACACTTCTAAACCACATATGTTCACATTATTTTTCTGAAATTAGTCTTACCACAGGTGTTGTATGATTTACCCTTAAGAGTCCCAGGAGGCATAACCAGACAGTTAGTTTTGGAAACCAACTGACAAACTGGGATAAACCTATCACTTGCTCACCTGCTTTTGAAAGTCTTACACACTTATGTATCACATCGTGGAATTTTACATATCAGTCATTTAATATGTAAGACACTTAATGAAACACATTGTATAATTTTGCAAATTACTCTTACCACTAAAACTTTGTTAATGTACTTTAACTCAATTAAAGTATTTTTGATCATTGTTTTAACATTTCAGTCTAGGCAGTGATTCTGTTTACCATGTTTGTAAGTAGATCACGTCAATAAAGAAAAATTTCTAGTATTTCACAGGACCTCAATAACTACTTTTTTAAGACTACTACTAAATGACTACATTGGATACATACACACCTTCCCAATAAAAAGATACTGTCATTCTTCATCTCCTTTAACATTATGTACAGAAAGTTTTGCAACATAGTGTACCAGTACATTATGTTTTGACATGACTTATCACTGGGACTTTAATAAGTAAAAATCTTGCAGTAAATACTTTGAAGAGCTCTAAGTCTTATTTTCCAAAATAAATAGAGAAAACAAAAAAAGGCTGCAACATTAGCCATGTAAAACGTATTACAAAAAGAAAAATGTCTTGTCATAAGTTGGCTGATGCAAGAAATATTGTGAAACAAATGATAGACATAAAAATAGCACAAATGAATGTGTATTTACTGGAGTACATATAAAGGATCAGATAATAATTACTGGTGACCTCATTGTTGTATTTTTTTCTGTTACATTACCTATCAATTTCTTTTACCTCAAATGTTGATAAGCAACCAGTTTTGAAATGTACTATGGAAATTCTCATACAAAAGGTCAACATGAACAGAAACTATATTCATCGCATAGGAACACTGCAATAACAATGATTGATATAAAAAAAATACAAGTAAATATCATTTTTGAACTAAAAATTGAGAAGAATCATTGTAAAAGTAAAAATAATAGAAAGGAAAAAAAGAACTTAAAGCAACTATACTTTCAACTAATATATAACCAATAGTCGTCAGAAACATCCACCACACAGGTCTTAGTCCAATATTTTGTGTGGCTCACCTGCACCTGTGTTTTTCTAAAAATTTTACTTCCTTTTTCTCCCTTTTATATAAATTTCTGTTGAATCTAGTTTGTGTAAGAGAGATTCACTTTATTTGTTACACCTTTTCTTTCTTCTCTCTGTTTCATAACCAAACATTGCTTTATAAGTAGTCAGACTTACTACATGGTTTAATATTTTCTATTCACTGTCACAACAATGTCATGTTATGCTATGTAAATCAATTAAATAGGCAATAATCATTTGATCAGGAGAAAATTTGTTTCACCCATAAAATAAGCTGTGGAGATGGATATGAGAATATGTTATAATCTTTTTAAAGTGACAGAAATTGTCATTAAGGGCTCCCCTGCTAATGTAAGAACTACTTCGAAAGTTCTTGGATGTTGTGTAAACTGTAAACTGAAGATGATGAAAAATATTATTCAGTTTCCTTAACGCCATCAAACATAATGCCCCTGATCCTTCCAGGCAGTTATGATCTCGGAAGAACCTCAAACAGCACAACTTAAAAATTGCTAACTTTTTCATAGCATATGAAACTTGAATCATAAAGATGTTTGGAAATAAGATTTCACATTGTTACATACATATATTACTGTAATAAATAAATTTCACTCTCTGTTGTCTTAAAAAACTACTAAGCAAAATGAAAAACTATAATTTCGCTTACAATGAATGGCCAAAATTCATAAGGTAGTATTAAATGTGATGTTAATAGTAAACTGCTTCTCCAACAGCCATTAAAACTGTAGTAAAAGGTCTAGGTGGTCACTCTATTTCAGTGTTGGTATTGTTCGGAAGAGTTACTGATCCAGGTTTCTCTCAAAGGCACCCACAATTGTTCTTGTGTAGTTCATTCTGGTAAACTGAGCTTACATGTGTATAATCATCATCCTAAAAATGCCAAGCTATAGCCATGAATTCACTGGAGTGTTCATTGAGACACCTGCATGCAACTAAAGAGTAGTGATGCAGCAGTGTCCTGACAAAACATGGACTCTCCATCAGGGTATTCTAATGCCATAAAGGGATGCAGATTTTCTGCATGAATCTCCACAGACCACGCACCTGTCACTGGTCCTTGTAACTGGATAACTGCACCTTATTATGGTCATGTGAACACAACCCACATCATGACTCTGACACCTCCTGCCCAGACACAACTCTGTTGACATACAGAACCCATAGTTTCATGGAGCATATTCCACACTCTAAGATGCTGATCAGCTCAATACAACTGAAACCAGAAATCATCAGACTATGCCACAATGTGCCATGGTTGGATGTCCAGTGATTCTGTCCACAAGCCAAAGCCAGTCATTGAGCTTTGCACTGATGTGTCAGCAAAGGGTACATGTTGGTCATTGGACTGTTGAAGCAAAGCATAGCTTCACATTCTGGCCCAGACTGCCACGTCAGCCTCTGCCAAAGGCATCATTTGGATATTGTATGGAGGGATACAGGGTCAGCACACCATTCTTCCAGCAATTGCTGTTTTTTTATCTCAGAGATGCTACTTCTCAATTAGGTAGCTCCTCAATTTGGCCTCAAAAAGTTGAGTGCACCCTGTTTCAGTCCTCCCACCAAGAGAAATCCCTAGCAGTTTGAGAATTGAACCCAGGTCCCCTGCACAGCAGTGAGACACACTGAACACAGCTGCTGAAGCTTATGGAGTAAATTTGTCTCCACAGAATGTGGAAAGAAATGGGTTCCTGATGACCCACATTCAAATTAACCAATTTCTCTCACAGTAGACTGCCAATGGCCCTGTAAAGTTCATTTGAAATGACATGATACCACAAATGTACCCAAAATACTACTGACCTCCACCTAAATTATTGTGTAATTCTTGATATACAATGATTCATGCATTATGTGGCAATAATCATCCCACATTCAAAATCAGTTAACTCACAACGTGCTGCCATATCCGCTACATACCTGCCTGTAACAAACTTCTCAGGAACTGTATCTACACTCATGCCACATGATGGTAACATATATAGAACATCTTCAAAATGGACATTTCCAGTGAATTTTGGCCACTCTGTTTATAATATTGTTTACATACACTCTTTCTGAATACTGCATAATTTCATGTTTCCTTTATTAACTGTTTTTGTTCTGTTATCTCTGATATGGTCTATAACTATAATGAAACATGTTATACACACACACTGTATTTCTTTAACATTTTATACCTATTTACTTTCTTTCATTCTTTTTTTTTACGGTGATAAGAAGCTCTCTCCACTGAATTGATTTAGAATATAAAATCAGGGAATAGAATTGGCATGAGAATGGGAGATGGAAGTGTTAGAAATCCTTGTATCTTCATTTTTTCAGCCGCAATTTGATTTCAATCCAATTTCCCCACCCTAAGACAATCTGAGCGTCTTGGCTCTCAGGGACATCACAGCCTTACACTATGGATAGTGCAGTGGTTTCACAAAAATAATAATTTTGGTTATTTGTTTTTTGGGTAAAGGAATAATTTATGCACTATTAGTGATATGCAGCAGGCTGGCAAGGTAAGTGTTCTTGTTACAGCAGCATAGTAGCTGCCAGTTGAATAATATTACATGACTCATTTGTTTTCACGCAGTAACACAAGTTTGAACATTAATTTTGTAGAATGAAGGTTTTAACGTAGCAACTATGTCATGTAGTACTGCATATATATATACCCGATCTAATTTGCAATTTTATTTAAAGGCTTCAATAGTAATTTTAATTTTAATAATAATAATAATAATAATAATAATAATAATAATAATAATAATAATAATAATAATAATAATATAATGTAAGGGATTCACCAAAATTTAAACCAAAGTAATTTGCACCACCGATAAGGTGATGTGAATTAATATTTTTTCATTATTAATCAAAGAAAATGTAATTGAGAGTATGAAGAAGGCAGTGGGCAAGCATATGTTGAACAATTGGTATAGAAGGCTATGAGTTATATTGAATGGGAAGGCGCACTGGTTGATGTGGCCAGATGCAGATGAGAATGCCAGCTGCATGGGAAAATGATAGGTTTCTAGTACCTTCTAGAATAATTTCAGCATAGTAGTACCATTCTGGTATCAGAAAGCATGTGAGATTGTGAATGCTGAGGGGAACCCGTCCTCTGTAGAGTTTCAGTGGCAATATTGCAAGACATCGGCATAGAGAAAAAATAGTCCCACTTGTTCTTAACCATTCCAGTTAAGGAAAATATATTTTAAATGAAAACTAAAGCACATAATTGAGGACAGGGCTTAAGAAAATTATCTCCTCTCTTACTATTTCTTTCATTAGTTTATAAAATTAGTAATGACATTATTACTCATTGGTGTGGAAGTATGAATAAACTGGAGGGGAGTGTTACTTCTGACATTGGCACTTTTGCTCTAATAGACTGACCCGTATCTGACCACTCTAATGAAATGCTAACTTTGTTCGGACAATAAGTGCTTTTACAGTAAAAATGGTTGTCCAGGCACTCCTCCAAGTGTCTGGAACTGCAGATCAGTAGCGGCAGGTTATTTCGCAATTTAGTATACCAGTGAAAGCATACACAAGGCAGTAATTTTGATTGTGTGATACAAAGTCTCATTGGAACTGTGATGAACTTTAGAACAAAGGCAGAAGCGCTTATCACAATCAAGATGCAGTCTCATCATCATGTGTAAGTGATTTTTTGCATGGCTTGGCGCTGGTGTGAATTTGTGATAGGTCTTCAAGGTTTTATTGTATGCAAAATGGTTGCACAGTTGAGTGCAGTTAAATGAACCTAAATTCATTGTGTAATATGGCAATGTTCAGGCAAGTGAGTGTTTGTTCAACTTGCATCATTACAAGTCCCATGTGGCAGTGCAAAATTAATTGTTTGACTCTGAGTTAAATCGGTATCTAAATTCTATGTACATAAAGAGAATACAGATTGTTCTAGAAGGGGCTAACATATATTGCTTTGTTCTGAAGGATAGAGCCTGATTCATTGTGAAGATAATTTATGAACATAAAAGAGATATGTCATCATAAGGCACATAAAGGAAGACGTTAGTCTGATACTCTGTTACTTGTGTGCTCTCGGATTAACTGCAGGTGTCAAACATTACTGTAACAGCAATCCCTTGCAGTTGTACCATGTGCTTTATTGGAGGATACTGTGCCACTGAATTATATTTTATTTATCATGGTAGATCTGTGTTCTGATTTGCTGCAACAATCTTTATCATTACATAATTACTTGGGTGATTTGTTGCTTCCCAAGATTGTTTACAGTGAGTAGCATAAAGAACGAGAGAGCAAGACTATCTCTGAGAGCCAAACATCTTCAAGAAATATAAAGGTTGTGGTCTGTGGTGCATATGACACATAACAAATGTTAGGTGGACGTTGGCCCGCAGCGGGCCTGATATAATACGATCTATGTTGCACCAAGGCTTTCAAGTGACTAACCACTAGCACTGATACATTAATAACAGTTTGTAACTTATTTTATATCACATTCCAGCATTCAGTTTAGTCATAATGGTAGTCAGGTGGAATAAATCTCAAAGTAATAAACTGCTCCACTGTCCCTACTAACTTCTAATGTGGTGTGATCAGCTGGGAAATGGAAAAATTTTCAATATGGTGTTGAAGTGTGGAAAAATTTTCAGTGGTGACATGTCACATGTAACACTGAATGAACCCAGCAATGAAATAAATTAAATAAAAACAGTTAGTGAAATAAATCAGGCAGTTTTAAAATTGTACATTATCCACAAGGTAATTAGTAAATATTAAGAATTTGAAAACATTATCAGATTTTTTTTTTAGTGTGAGCTATTTCTTGAAATCATTTTCTACTGGAAGTAGCAGGTGAAAACAGGGTGGGGGAGGGGGGGGGGGGACTGTCACTCAACCTAATCCATTCACCACTCATTAAGAGGAACTCACCTCCAATCAGCATTTAAAAGATGATGAAAGTTTGCATGTAAGAATAGGAATTAATTTGATGGAGAAACAGAATTCAGACAGCATTTTGTACCTTTCCAAGTTGTTTAAAGAACCATTGACTGAAGACATGTTTTATGTAGAACCAAGGGATGTCACCTTAGGTATGCATAATTTCAGCCATGTCGTCTCCCGATAATGAAGAGCAATGACAAGAAGATTTACAGAAGGTAAGCGTTTGATAATAGTATAATCTGTGAACAGAATTTTGAAGTTAATGGCTTAATAAAAATTCGAAGAGGTTAGGGAGTTTATTTTTGAAGGAGATGCCAATGAGGAGCCTGAGTTTGTCTCTGAGAGGATTATTAGTGATGAAGAACTTCGTAATTTGGACGTACAAGAAGGGTGGCATCAGGCACAAAACCTGTGCAACTTACTGCTTCACGATAGGCTGGCCAGTTTTTGTAATTGTTCACCTATTGTTACCAATAATAAGGAGTCAATGAATTGTTCTGAATTTAGTAGAAGAGAGATAATTAATGATCTTTTGGTGGAAGATGGTGAAAATGATAATGTGATGAATTATGTGAAACCCATTGTTACTGCCCAATTACTAGGTGCCACAACAGATATTCTTGTAGATAATGGTTCAGAAGTGTCAGCCACAGAGAATTCTATGAAGCAATCCCAAAGAAATAAAATTTTTCAGTTTTTCCAGTTACAGGTGTAAAAATTGTAGGTGCGACAGGGAAAGTTACCAGAGCCATTGAACATGAAGTATGGATACCCACGGTGCTGAATGAGAAAATATTAGAACATAATTTGTTAGTTATTGAAAATTTGAGCATAAAAATTTTGGTAGGGGTGGATTTTTTAAATGAATTAAAACCCTCAGTGGATTCTGAAGGCAAGAGAATGAAGCAGTGAGTGCAAGGACGAGATTTTGTAGTGTCATTTAAAAACCTATTCAAATGTGATAGGGACAACTCAGGTAGTTTCTTTATTGATCAGTTCCAGGATGATAATGGACCAAAACATGTAAGCATATGTAATGTACAGAAGGAACTTGAACAAAAGAATACTTTGGAAATAATAGAGGATAAGGTAGCTAACAAAGTTTTGTCTAGTAGCCAGAAAGAAGACTTAAAACAGGTGTTAGTGAAATTGTGGAAGGTATTTTTGGAGGCTCCAGGGCGGGTTACAGACTGAGTGTAAATTAAACATAAAACCTGATGAGAAGTATGGTGCCAAGGAATATGTTGTACAATATTCAAAGAGGGAAACTGTAAAAAAAGTAGACAGGATGTTGGCTTGGGGAGTTATTGAGCAATACATTAACCCACTTGGAATTGTTCCAAAATGTGACAGGAGCATACATGTGATGTTGGATGTGAGAAGGCTCAGTGATGTAGTAGAAAGAGGAAGTAACCGCCCAGTGCAAGTAGATCAGTTGCTTCAAAAATTTCATGGTGTTAAATTTCTTTCATCTTTAGATGTTACATGGTGGTTTTGGAATATAAGGTTGGCCCCATTTAAATATGTAGGAGATTGGTCTTCCTGTGACTGGTACACAATCTGGCAGTCATGCATTGACAGCTGTCAAATAGTTTTCATTGTCCTACATGATCATTCATCCCCAACTCTTCTCCATATCCCCATGATCCATAGAATTTCTTGGAGTCTGAGAGACTGTAAGGAGAACCAAGTAGAATTAAGATCTACACACAGGATGAGTTTTTTTTGTAATAGTATATGAATAGTGAGAATGACATTAATGAGTGTTGGCAACAGTAAGTGGTAGTAACATTGAATAAACAAGTAAAAGACACTCTGATGCGTGTGAATGTTTCATGATTATTCTTTGAGAATGAGAGTCAAGGGCAGGAAAAAAATATTAAGTTATGATAAGAGCTAAGGTAAGTGACCAGATGTGATGAGGTGGTACAGCTAAATGGTAAAAGAAATGGCTATTAACAACAGTTGAAATTAAATGGAAGTGTTAAATAAAGTTGCAGTACAAATGAAGTAAAATGCAGATATGCAAAGATAATAAAGTATTGTTCATGAAGCTATTATAATAAAGTAGCTGTAGAGGAATTAAATTGTCAACAAAATATGAAGTGATAAGAGGCTATCCACTGTTATCTTTAATGTATTCATTGAAGAGGCGCTGAAAAAAAAAAAAAAAAGGGAAAATTCACAGACAGGTGTAGTAATTCACGGCCAACGAATAGATATGAAAAGATATGCTGATGATATAGCTGTCCTGGCTGAAAGTGAAGAAGATCTTGTAGTCCTACTGAATAGAATGGATAAAGTTATGGGTGAAGAACATAATATGAGAATTAATAAAGCAAAAACAAAAGTAATGGCATGCGACAAAGAAGATCAAGTGAAAGTCCAAGTTCATGTAGGCAATGAACTGCTTGAACAAGTTGATAAATTTACTTATTTGGGCAGTAATATTACCAGGGATGGACGGAGCAGAAGTGAGAAGTAGAATAGCTCAAGCAACGGCTGCTTTTAACAAGAAGAAAACCATATTAACATCTAAGAGCATCAGCCTTGAAATCAGGAAAAGACTTTTGAAATCATGTGTGTGGAGTGTGGCATGCTATGCACGTGAAACATGGACTCTCAGGAAAGACGAAGACCACAAGCTAAATTCTTTTGAAATGTGGTGCAACAGATGCATGCTCAAAATAAAATGTATGGACAAAGTCACAAACGAAGTGGTTCTGGAAAGAGCAGGTGAGAAGAGAAGCTTCTGGAGTTTCATTGTTAAAAGAAGAGTGCAATTTACTGGCCATCTATTAAGACATAAAGGACTCCTGAACACAATCATAGAGGGATATGTCAAGGGAAAAAGACCAAGAGGAAGACCACGGCTGAGGTACATGGATCAAAAAATGTGAAAGATGTGGGATGTAACACCTATAAAGAAATGAAGAGTAAAGCTGAAAGATGCACAGAATGGAGACAAGCTGCCATTGTAGCTGTTGCAAACCATTCCTTGGATTGACCACTAAAGAAGAAGAAGAAGAAGAAGAAGAAGAGGCTGGGACAAACAATGACCACCAGATATAGTTAGGAATTTTGCAGCAACAAACGTAATGGGAGCGCCTTGCTATTAATTGTTAGAGAAAATTTGGGACCTCTGCCAAAGCACAAGTAGGATTCGGCTAGCAAGCACAGTTTTTCCATTAGGTTTCCACTGAACAAATTACTATGAGCCAATGTTATTTAAATGACACTATCTGTACAAGAAAGACAAGTATAGTAAAGCCAATGTGAGAGAAATAATATGAGCAATATGAGCCTTTAACAACAAGTTTAGTTGAATGTTAAATGGATATCTTGGTCACAATAAAGTAAAGGATTTTAACTTTAGAAGATCACACAGTTGTGGCAGAACTGTATTATTCACAGCTTGGAACATGCACAACTGAAACTGACAAAGGTATTCCTGACAAAGGTCACAAGAGAATTAAAAATAGGGTTATACAAAACCAAATGGAGGTTTATTTGTGAAAGTTATGATGTAGGTGAGAAGTGTCTGTTGGAATTTGGTAAAGTTGAAATAGGATTTAGTAGGTATTTGTGAAAGTTATTGAGAATAGGAAAATATTTGTCTACATCTACATCTACATACATACCCCGCTAGCCACCAAGCGGTGTGTGGCAGAGAGCACAATTTGTACCAAAGTCATATTTCCCCTCCTCTGTTCCACTCACAGATAGCACGAGGGAAAAATGAACACCTCAGTACGAGCTCTAATTTCCCTTATCTTTGAATGGTGATCACTGCATGATTTGAAAGCTGGTGGTGATAATATATGCTCTACATCCTTGGTGAAGATCGGATTTCAGAATTTATTGAGCAGCTCCTTCCGTTTAGCGCATCATCTATCTGTAACTGTGTCCCGATTCAAACTTTCTATGAGATTTGTAATGCACTCGCGGTGGCTATATGTACCAGTCAGGAATCTTGCCACACTTCTTTGGACCATCTCAATCTCTTGAATCAAACCCAACTGGTAAGGGTCCCATACAGATGAACAATACTCTAATACTGGATGAACTAATGCATTTTAAGCAATTTACTTTGTTGAAGGACTGCATCGCTTCAGGATTCTACCAATAAACTGCAATCTAGGGTTCACCTTGCCCATTACTTGTGTAATCTGATCATTCCATTTGAGATCATTTTGAATAATCACACCCAGATACTTGACAAATGTTACCACTTCCAAAGACTGGGCATTTATTTTGACTCTTCCATTACTGGAGATTTTTGCCTTGTTATATGCAGTAGGCTACACTTACTAATATTGAGAGATAACTGCCAGTAATTACACCGTGCATTTGTTTTCTGCAAATTCTCATTGATTCGTTCACAACTTTCATGTGATACTACTTTCCTGTAGACTACAGCATCGTCAGCAAACAGTCTAATGCCACTATCAATACCATCAACCAGATCGTTTATGTAAATCGTAAAAAGCAGTGGACCTATTACACTGCCCTGGGGCACACCTGAAGTTACGCTTGCTTCTGTTGAAGTCACCCCATTCAGGATGACATACTGCTCTCTGCCTGTTAGAAAACTTTCTATCCAACTGCATATGTCATCAGATAGATTGTAAATGCACACTTTTTGGAGCAATTGACAGTGTGGAACTGAGTCAAACACCTTTCATAACTCGAGAAATATGGCATCAACCTGGGAGCCGGTATCTAGAGCCATTGTATATCATGCACAAAGAGGGCCAGCTGTGTCTCGCATGACCTCTGTTTCGTAAGACCATGCTGGTTTCTGGAGATGAGCTTCTCAGAGTACAGAAAGGTCATTATGTCTGAACACAAAATATGTTCCATGGTTCTACGACAAATCTATGTCAGTGAAATTGGTCGGTAATTATGTGCATCTGATTTTCTACCCTTTTTATAGATTGCTATGATCTGGGCCTTCTTCCAGACCTGTGGAACATTCTGCTGCTCCAATGATCTCTGATAGATGATGGATAAGGATGGTGCTATATTTGTTGCATAGTCAACATATAATCTTACGAGGATACCATCTGGGCTAGATGCCTTCCTGGCATCTAAGGATCTTAACTGTTTTACAATCCCAGATACAATAAACACCATGTCAGCCATCCTTGTGTCTGTTTGATGACTGAAAGGGAGAATGGTGCTGCAGACTTCTACCGTAAATGAGTTTTTGAATACTAGGTTTAGAATTTCAGCCTTCTAAGGTATGATGTCTGTAAGGTTGATGGGGTATTTATTTAAAGTCTTATTTAGAGACAATTAGTGTTAAGGCCCTAGGTCAAAGGACTGTGGAGATGGACAAATTCCTCCCTTATTAGCAAATAAGGATGAAAAAGGACTGCACCGATGTAAAAATACCACCCTTGGTAGGAAGTTGTTAGTTGTTAAGTGCAAGGAATTATGAGAGTGCAACAGACTTGTGCATTAGTTATAAGGTCATGAGGTATACATTTTGAAAACTATCTGCTTGCCATGAAATAAATCGAAAACTCAGCAAATGCAGAAACCATGTGAAAACTAAAGGTGGTTAGGAGAAGTACCCGAGTGTGATGAAACTGAGTGAATATCCAACTGTGACATAACATTGATAAGAATAGATAACTGAGACAAAAACGGCTCTGAAATGAAGAGAGGCTCCATCATTTAAAGCTCATCACAAACATTGATTGGAAATAGATGTAAGGTTTGAAAAGTATGACTAAGTAGAATTATGGTTTTTCTCATTGCACAGGATACAAGATTTATAATTTTCTTGATTATAATTTGTGGTAAAATATGTTTTAAATGATTTTCTTACTCAAAGGTAAAGGCAATTAATGATGATTTATTGAAAAATGTGTGTGTTCACGAGCTGTAACAGAATTTAATTTTTTGAATCTTCAGTAATAAATATGAATTTTGAAATGACAAATAATATTTTCATATTTTGTATTTAACAATTCTATGTAATATTGAGAGCAAGGAATTGCAGAGATACTTTTAATATGCTATAAAACCGATTTTAAATAATATCAGTCAGTGACGGTATAAAAAAATTTGACATGATTTTTGGGCCAGATGCCTTCCTGGCATCTAAGGATTTTAACTGTTTTACAATCCCAGATACATCATTATAGAAGGCTTTGAGTCATCTCGAGCAGGAAGGCTCACTGGTTGACACGGCCGAATGTAGATGGGAGTACCAGCTGCATGGGAAAATGATAGGTTTCTAGTACCTTTTAGAACAATTTCAACATAGTAATACCATACTGGTACCAGAAAGCACACGGGATTGTGAAAGCTGAGGTGAACATTCCAGCATTCAGTTTAGTCATAATGTTAGTCAGGTCGAATAAATAAACTGCTCCACCAACCTTACTAACTTTCAAGTTCAGTTTTAATTGTTGTTTGTCTTTCATAATTTGTGTTTCTCTGTCAGTGTATACAATTTTTTAAATTTAAGTGCAGTTTCTAATGTATCATGCAGACATGAATAGATGAAAATGCAGGAAGTGTGACAGTAGTGACTTGAATTTTGGTTTTACATGTTCTACTGCAGTAAATGGGGAATGAACAAAGTGTGTGATTTGTTTCAAACTCAGAGCTACAGAGAGGAAACTCCCTAATAAAGTGAAATGATTGGGGTCAAATCATGGTAATTGGTAAACAAATCATGAAAATATTTTTCCACGGTGTTAAAATAAATGACAGAGAAAAACTTACTCTAAACATGCTAACATTCATACAAATGCAGTTCTTTCATCTTACAAAGTTGCCTACAGTGTAGCAAAGAGCAAGGAACCTCACATCGTAGTGGAGAATCTTATTTTACCAAGCTACTCAGGACACAGTATCTACCATAAAAAATTAGTCAGCTGCCCGATCTGTCTTTGTCAGACAGTACTATTAGTCATTGAATATTGAATATCGCAGATGACATTAATGATCAGTTGGTTCAGAAAAGTCAAAGATAATGGTGAATTGGATACTGAGTCAGATGATGCTACAAATCACCACAATGATGTGCATCTAATTTGTTACATATGGTTTATAAATTATTATAAATTTCTTGAAGATCCTATTTTCTGCAGGAAAATAAGTCCTGGTTTAAATGAAACATACCTCTTAGGAACAACATACTATTTTACGTATAAAAACAACATTAATTGAGAAAACTATGTAGGCATGTGTAGAGATGAAAGTCATAGTATCACTGGCTGTTATACCAGATTGCAAGCTCTGATCCATAAAGAGGCATCTCATGCTACTTGGGCACACTATCTTATTCACTAAGTAGCATGACTCCTGTCCTTTATGAGGTTCTTCAATCAGTGACTGAAGTGGTTAACATCTTTGAAATTCAAGCACTGAAGTCAATATGTTTTCATCAAATGGCATTGCTATGCGAGCTGGACACATTTCCCTAAATTTTTACAGCAACTCTTGCTGCCTCTCATGTAGAGATATCTTGAAAAGTGTATACAAAGTCAGGAATGAACTTTGCTTTTACCTTGCTCAAGAGAAACATTTGAGTTCTGAGAAGTTAGTAGAAGTGACTTTATTTTGAAGCTGGCTTATTTTTTTGGCTTTAAGAAACTCAATTCACAAACTTATCCCTTGAAGATAATGACACCAGCATTCTGCAACTGCCAGACAATATTGCAGCCTTCAGAAAGCAACTACTATTGTGGAAAAAAATTAGGCAATAAAGACATAAATTTTCTCTGCTCTTCAAATAGTTTTAATGACTTGTTTTGGGTAAAAATTGAAGCCTATGTTTGTATATTATTTAACTGAACTAAGGGAGTACTTTGTTATGTGTTTTCCAGAAGAATTTTGAACAACACAACTAGATCAAAGATATTTTCAGTACATAACTTACCACTGAAGACCAAGAGGAATTTATTGATATTTCTTCAGACTCAACATGAAATCTGACTTCATTTGCTCATCAATGCTCGAGTTATGAAGGTTGGTGAAGCAAGAATATGTGCAAGTAGGTAAAAAGTCTCTAGAAGTACATTTTGCAACATCCTACTTATGTGAAGTAGGTTACTCAGCATTGGAAGTCATCAGCACAAAAAATATATTATACATGAATGCAGGGAAAGAGAAGAAAGGGAGGAAGATTAGAGTTCTCAGTTCTTATGGGAGTGCCGTCATTAGAGATGGCACATAAGCTCGGATTATGAAAGGGTGGGGAAGGAAATTGGATGTGCCCTTTCCAAATCATCATATTCTGGGGTAATTCATCGTTGAGTAGAAAAGTATTCATTGCACAAAAACGTGTAATCAGAATAATTGCTGGAGCCCACCCACGGTCATCCTGCAGACATCTATTTAAGGATCTAGGGATCCTCACAGTAACCTCACAGTATATATATTCCCTTATGAAATTTGTTGATAATAATCCAACCCAATTCAAAAGTAATAGCAGTGTGCATACCTATAACACCAGGAGAAAGGATGATCTTCACTATGCAGGGTTAAATCTGACTTTGGCACAGAAAGGGGTAAATTATGCTGCCACAAAAGTCTTTGGGCACCTACCAAACAGCATCAAAAGCCTGACAGATAGCCAACTAACATTTAAAAATAAATTAAAAGAATTTCTAGATGACAACTCCTTCTACTCATTGGCTGAATTTTTAGATATAAAGTAAAAAAAAAAAAAAAAAAAAAAAAAAAAAAAAAAAAAAAAAAAAAAAACTTAATCATTAGTGTCATGCAATATTTTGTGTAATGTAATTTCTTGTACAGACATCTTTTATTAACCTGACACGTTCCACATCATTACGAAGTGTCGTATTCATGATCTATGGAACAAGTATTAATCTAATCTAATCTAATCTAATCAAAAGAACTGTCCTGGCATTTGCCTGGAGTGATTTCAGGAAATTATGGAAAACCTATGACTGGATGGCCATATGGGGGTTTAAACCACTGTCCTACCAAATCAGAGTCCATGTGCTAACCACCACACCATCTCACTCATTGTGGAGAAAGAGATGTGAATCACGATTTCCAATCTTGGGCCAAGATTGAAAGAGCTGATGATGGAGCAGGAAACTCATCATTGCCATTGATTTTGTTGAAAGACTAAGAGTTAATGACATTAAAAGCTGATCAAAAACTCTAAAAGTTAGAATACCACTGTCCTAAGATATTGTGCCCATATGTACTGACATTATTACAAACAATGAAATCATTTTATAGTGAAGTTGTACATTAAGCTCAAACAGCAATGATACGTTTGTACATCTTGCAAGCAATAGAGATAGTAGCACAACACAGAGTAGAATACAAAATATGACAGTGAATATTCAACTTTAGAAAATAATTGATGTTTTCCTAAAAAAAAAAAAAAAACATTATTGGAGGCCAGACAGCAAATGTACAAAAAATTCAATCAGCATCACTGCTATGGATGAGGAATGTAATGAATGTAAACAATCCAAAAAAAATTAATAAATGTAGGTGAATAACAGTGTTATGTGAAGTGATGGTGGAGGGGGGGGGGGGAGGGGGGAAGGAAAGGGAAGATACTGATGATATCAGCTGGATCAGGAATGTATGTGGAATTAGCAGCGATGAGTGAAAATGTGTGTTGGACCAGGACACGAACCTGGGATCTCCTGCTTACTAGGCAGTTGTGTGAAGAACTGGGCTACCCCGCCACAGTGTTAATCAAAAATGCACAGACTACACCTCAGCACATGCTTTGACCAACCCACATTCCCATCTAGTCTCACCACTTATCTGCAGTCCCCATCTATGTCCTCAATGTTCACTAATTTTAGACTCCCTCTGCAGACTGAACGTAAATGTGCATTTGCACTGATGGTTGTGGAGTCATAGCCCATCAAGGCATATTAATTTTATGAATCTGTGGTATATGTTTTTTTGGACATGTATGAAAAGACAGACACAATGCGTTCATATCATGTGAATAACAGTACAGTTTATAAAATGGTATTTATCCAATAGAGGAAGTAAATACTGCTGAAGCACTGAGGTGTTTTATTAGATTTTTCACCTGAGCTTCTTTACAATATACATTCTTTCAGATACAGAATAATCAATGATCATAAAGAAAGACCGCTTGGTATACTAGAGAGAGATGAGATGAAAATATCAAATATTAAGTTAAATCGCTGAACAACAAGAGAAAATAATATGAAATGACTAACAAACAATGAAATTAGAAGTAGGGAGAAAGAGGACAACTTACTATTTATTTGGAAGCACTCTTTAAATTTATAGGGTGATATTACTTGCCTATCAGAATTTTTGTAGCAATAAATCATTAAATAGCAGATGAGTCAAAACAATCCTGATATCACATAAAACCTAGTTTATGAACGATAACATTTTGCACATATATCAAGACAGAAGTAACTGCTCTAAAATTAAGAAAAGTCCCAAGCTCAAGATGAATAAAGAAAAGATAATTTAGAGAAGGTAAGCAGAAAGAAGAGACAGTGCATGATTTAGAATAAAGAACTGTATAACTGAATGTTTAAACATAAGCAGTAATGAACAGGAGAAATGGAAATTCATCAAACTGAAGTCTATTTTCCCAGAACAATATATTTGCCAGTTCTATATAAAAGCAACTAGTGATTCATGAAATTCTGGTGAAACTAAAACTGTAGTGTCTCACTGCATGCTTTTAAAAATACTCTCATCCATTTACAGGTGTAATGTACTGTACATCATCATTAACAATTTCATTTGTGAAATATTTTAAAATCCTAAATGAAATACAAACTAAGATGTGAGGTGAGGAAAAAATTCAACAAAATGTACACACACACACACACACACACACACACACACACACACACACACACACACACACCACACACACACCACACACACACACTCTGAAGTGATATGGAAGGGTGTGCTAGAATCAGAAAGGACAGCATGGGACACAGACATGAACACTGTCAGAGGGAAAAAACCCACATAACTTTTTTAAAATTAATTATGGTCACACAAGCCTTTATTTCCACTTTCAAGTTTTCAGTTTGTGCCATAACTCAAATTTAAATACTTAACACAATTTTTTTGTGATACTGTCCGTTCACCATCTTTTGTTGTTCTATCTCTCTTTCCCTATAAATACATCAAGATAACAGTCATATTATCCCCTAATTTTTCTACTGTTTTGGAATAAACATTGTTGACTGCTACTTACAAAGCATTCTACAAATAATTTTTTGATAATACTATCACAAATTGAAACAGTCCATCAGTTGAAGGAAGCAATCTTACAAATAAATTTGAGAGCCAATGAAATAAAGTATTCTGGAGCACTTGTGCAGATTGAGACACAATAAACATTATGTTAATGTTATTCAGCAGTACAGGTACGTTTTTGAGTATAGAACTAAAAAATGTGGCCAATACTGTAAGACAGAACATATGGATACCTGTACTTCATTGAATAACAACTGTAAATTTATATCTAGAAGAAACCTATGTGGAAATATATAGATTTCTAGCATCTCCCAAGCACTTCTAAGTGAACCATCATAAGTATGAGTGAACCTTTCCAGAATGCCCCATAAGTTTGGCTCATAATATACAAGTGATTTGAGCAGGCTAGGGATTCAAATAATTCAGAACTAACAGTTGAGTTTGGACATTTGTACTCTTGTATATACATGTTTCCTCATGGAACACCAGCCATTTTGAAAGAATGTGATCCAGTAAAGGTCATAAATGGCAGCTACACAACCATTCATAGTAGTCATTATGAACTGAACTGTAAAGGTAGATCAACTAGTCTCATTAATCCCCTAAGATAACACTACAAACATGTACAAAATGGCTTGACTGCACCACTTTGCATAGTGCATTTCACAAACAGGTGTTATGGTCTCAGGTAGTCTTTAACAATCAACTCAATGCAGTTATATTGTGAATCAGCTGCTGAATCTACATAGATGTTTGTGAACACCTTCATGTTCTGTTGCATTCACACGTGATAGCTTCTACGGTAGATAATGCTGCATTAGTTAAAGTAGCTTGCTATCTTTGTTGGTCAAATTTAGAATTGATCACATTTAATGCAATCTATAATGTAAGTAGAACAAGACTGAATATGATCATAAAATAAGCATGCATGATAATTTCACAGTCCCTAACATTTGATGGAACATCCTTTCTATCTGAAAGCATATTATGAAGCTCTGTTCATTTTATGATCTAAGTTCCACAGCTGCACCTGCTTTACTATTTCTATTTTATTAATTTTGGGACTGCAGCCTCCTTCTGAAGTACTCAGTCTTGTAAGCTGTCAAGCTGGAACCTGACAAAGAATGAAATATAAATGAGTAAAATACCAACAACACAGTGTAGCTGTGGAACTGATATTTCCAGAAAAATATATTCATCCATGGACTACCAAATAAAATTCTCCTTCAAAAATAATGTAGAAAATTCTTTGTGTACATTCACTAGTTAGAAACAAAAAGATGAGATTGGTGCATTTACATGTAATTGAATTGTGTAGCCTACTCACTTGATCATGCCAATTTGACATAGCAGTGTTATGAATTTTGTATGCCACTGCACACTGCTTACTGCAGGATGAGAGGGTGCCCAGAGAATAATAAATTTATTTAAGAGTTAAAAATATTGTTTTTGCAAGCTGAAAAAAAGATTAACAGAGTAGTTCGAAAAGCCATGTAATCTCTCACATTTGTGCATGATGCAGTACATAGCTGACATCCCAGTTGTTATTTGCTGAATTAAGAAACTCATATGTTTAGACATGTATATTTAAGAACTATAATCTAGTGCTATATCATCAAAATCAAAAGAAAGATGTATAGCACATATGACAATTCATGATAACATGAACCTTTAACAAAGTCTGCCAGAACTACATACCTATCAGGCATAATGGGGACCACACACACAACACACACACACACACACACACACACACACACACACACACACACACACAATGTTTTTTTTTCTGCTTGTGGTGGAAGAAATAGTACATTTGCTCCCAGTAAAATGTATTCCTGTTTGCTATTACCTCAGTCTCAACAACAGTAGCCACAGAAAGTGGAATCAATGGATTCCAGAACAAATGACACCTCTTGCAACAGGCTACACAACGTAACAACCATTGGACAGTGACAGCACAGTCATCCGTAAAAGTACCATACACTGTGACTAGAGAACCAACATTGGCTCAGGCAGCTTAATAACAGAGACGAGGAAGTAATGAGCTTACTACAGAAAAGAAAAATATATTTGCAATTTCTTGGACTATTGGGCTATAATTGTGGACTCTTTGTTTATGGTGGTTATAAATACCAGTTATAGAGAACTTTCCTGATTTGAGCATCAGTCTTTAATAATAATAAATGAGGCATAAATAGCTTCTGTCATCTTAATGATGTCCGAAGTATGTTAATAAATACTAGATAATAATAGTAAATAAGTAAATCTTTGCAAGATAGTGATGGTTATAAGATATTTTAATGGATGTTTATATAAATTCAGCTTCATTGTGTAGTATCTCTTATTTACTCCTCTGATATTCAATTTTGCACACATAGGAGATAATGTCCTCCAGGTCTGTGAAACAACTGAAGGGTTCATTATATTTATAAAAAAAAATGCTCTGCTTATTTCTGCAACCACAGTTCACTATCTCAAGTAAGATTAATTTTTCTTCACACCGATATCCAGATTTAAGTAGCCAGTGTTCTCACATAACATGTAATTCATTAAACTGATATATGTCTGCAACAACTATAAACATAATTTCTTATTGAATTACAGTGACTGTTTTTAATAAAACAGTTCATATCACTGTAATGTAAAATACATAATTAATTTTGGTTACTGAACATTTACCAATATGAATTGCTAGTTACTGACCACCTGTCGTGCATGATTATGATTTAACCAAATTAGTTACAGACATTAAACTGCAATTATTTGGACTGCTTTAATGAAAGTCTTTATCAAAGTGTCCACAAAATAACAAAGAGAAGCTGTAACAAATACTTGGAAATGAAAGAATAGTTTGCAAGACTGTCTCACTCCCTCAGAGTCACTAATTCAGAAATTATTTTAATACATACATCTTACCATGCAGCAAATAAAGAGCACAGAAAAAGGGTTTACCTCATCAGTGTCTGAGTTGAAAAGAAGAAGATCAAAAGGAATAGCAGCCACCAAGTCTATTACAAACCAGCCTTTCAGGTAATGCACTGCAATCTTCCCTGGATGAGATACTACCTCTTCATTGCTGTTCACATATGTTGTGCGGAAATTTATAAGTATGTCTATGATGAATGTTACATCAACTGAAAAAGATTAAAATGTTGTTCTCTTAACATAATTGTATAAAGTAATCCACAAAAGTACAAGTAAAGAGTACAAAAGTCTAGTGGGATAAAGAATTCTTTTTCAGGAATCTGTGCAGACAATGAAATGATCATTTTTAGGATCCACAAAACTGATGGGCTACATATTTCCTCAGTTAGATGATAAATCTGCTACATAATTTTCCAAAACAGATGAAAAGAATAAAAATAAATCTAGCACATAAGTTACTTACAAAAACACCATCATTTTCCTTGGATCTCAATACCCATCATTTTCCTTGGATCTCAATGCAGGGGAGAAAATTTAGGAATATGGAAATACAAGGGGTAAACAAAAAGTTTCCATTCAAAGGCCATGTAGTCCATAATCAATATGCCAGCCAGGCAAAACTGCCATCAACATTGATGGCAGTTGATGTGTTGAAAAGAATAACACCATACTGGCCCTGTTTCAACACACTGGTATTAATGTAGGCACAGTTAACATTTCTGCATTTACCATCAGGTCAGAATAACACGAATGCCACACTACACCCTTGCCTACTTGTCAGTGCTTAAATAACCACTTCGGAGTTGTGCTACATTGCATATACGCTGCAGCCATGCCCTCAAAAGGAAACTCCTTGATCACCCCTTATAATAAAAAAATTGAAAAGAGAATGGTTACATGATTTGCCCAAAACGAAGAAAAATTGATTAGAGAAACATTTGTTGCGCATTCGAATGATGCCCAAAATAATCTACAATAAGTAGATGAGATTCCCATATGTTAGTGAAGTATGAGGTCACTGGGTGACATTCCACCAGACAATTAACGTCTACTACCCTTTAAAAACCTAAGACTCTAATTTACACACTCATCTTTAAATTCTCAATCTCCCCTCATTTGCTGTACATGATTTTGAGCATAATTCAGAAGTGTATCAAATGTTTGCATGATCTAACTTATTTCTTAATTTTAGATACATCATTTCACAAAACATTTTTCCTTTTACCAATTTTTTTGCAAGTTTTGTTCAGAAAGCATGAAATATATTATATTTCAATATTGATTGGTATTCTATTATTGTGAAGAGTAAGTAGGTTAAGAGAAAGTAGACACATTTCAATTTACCCAGTAATTTAATATTTTTGGACACTTCATTTACATAGCTAGCAGCAGCTGTTGTGGAAATATTTCAGTTTTCCCTCAAATCATTAATTAAATTTTTCTTAATTACCATGATTACTTTTGAGCAATTACATGCTTTTGCAAAAGTAGACCTTTCACACTGGTCACTTTAATACTCTATTTGTTCATATCCTATTCTTAGCTTTGTTATGAAAATTTGGACAAAAATACATTGCTTCATTTCTAGTGAGTCTTGTTTCCAATCCACTCAAATATTTGACCCCAAGGAATATATGAAAAGGGCAGAAATTATGTGTGGTACTTATTAACATCAGTGCTTAACTTACCCTAGACTTGAAATGCTTGACAAGTGTCTTATTTTCTTTTACATTTTTTAGTAAGCTGCATATACAAAACAAGATTGCTACATTAATAAAAAGTAATTTTTCATTTGCATTGTTCTGTTAGATGACACAGTGTGTGTTCTGCATAAGTACATAAAACATGAATACAATAGTGATTTTCAGTGACAAAATAGCTACTCATGCAACTACAAATACTTACTTTACAGCAACACTACAGTAAATTAAAACAAATATATAACTGATATGATTTAATTCACTTGTTAATTGGTCTTTTCTATAAACAGGTACAGTGAGATAGTTTACAAGTGATGAGAATAATTTAATGTGAACATGTTTCAAATTAGATGTTAGTTAAGTGAAATATAATAATAAAATAATATTCATATGGTGGAAAGTCCAGGTTGAAATATCAACAATTATGAACGGATAGAGGGCTACTCACCACGAAGACGACACACTGAGTCAGAGAAAGGCATGACAAAAAGACTGTTACACATAAGTTTACAGCCAAAACCTCATGAAAAGAAAAATGCACACACATTCACAGCCAGAATGCAGCAGAAACACATTGAACAGGAGCAACAATCTGGAGTGTCCCTTCATCACACAAGACAACCTTGGACTGCTGGAACAACTGAACCACAACCTTCATCACTGCTTTGATTATATATTGTCATGGTCTGAAATTAGGGACTCCTATCCCAGACCTTCCCACCGCTCCTAAGGTAGTGTTCCATTGTCCACACAACCTCCACAACATCTTAGTCCACCCCTGCACCAATCCAATCCCAACTCCTTGCCACAGGGATCATATCTTTGAGGAACACCCAGGTGCAACACCTGCCAAATCCACCCACCCAGTGTTTCCTATTCCACTCCTGTCATATTCATATCCTACCTCATCAGAGGCTGGACCACCTGTGAAAGCAACCAAGTCATAGACTAGCTCTGCTGCAACCATTGCTCAGTTTTACATTGGTATGATGATCACCCATTTGTCCATCAGAATGAATGTTCATGTCAAATTGTGGCAAAGAGCAAAGTGGACCACCCTGTGGTACAATATGCAGCTATTCATAACATGCTTGATTTCAATGGCTGCTTCACAGCCCAGGCAACAAGGATTCTCCCCTCCACCACCAGCTTTTCTGAGTTGCATAAATGGGAGTAATTTTCACAACACACTCTTTGCTCTAAAATTCTCCCATCCTCAACCTGTGGTACCCTACTGTCCTCACAACTGCCAACTGCCACTCAGTTGTTTTTGCCGCCTATGTACTGCCAGCCCCTCACATTTCATGCTGCCTCCATTCACCCTCACTGTGTGCTGCTCTTTGCTGGCACACCCATTGATCTTTTCTCTGCCTCTGACCCTCTCCTTTCTGCATGCCATTTTCCCACCTCTCTCCCTTCTCCACAATGTCATGATGTTCCTGGCAGCCATGTCCTGCCCCCTCTAGTCCCTCAATGTGTCACCAGGCAATGCTGTTTCCTGTTCCCCCATCCATACCCTGCCATCACTCACCCTTCCCTGCCCCACTCCGGATTGCTTCTCCTGTCTGACATATTTCTGTTGCATTCTATCTGGAGCAGCCATAGAGAGCAGTCATGTGTATGTGAGGTGTGCCCGTTTGTGTGAATGTGTGTTTTTCTTTCCAAGGAATACTATGGATGAAAGCTTATATGTAACATGTCTTTTTGTCATGCCTGTCTGCAACTCAACATGTCATGTTTTGGTGATTAGCAATCTATCCTTTCACATTGTTAAAACAATATTCAGTTTTTTCCAGTAAATAGCCACATACAATTCACACTTATTGCAAGTTTTAAGAGTTTCTGTGAAATTCATAAATAATATTGCTCTCTTGTAGAGCAGAGGTTCATTTTGCTTTAGTTTGGTTTGTGCAAAGTAAGTAATCTGTTTTCATTTTCACCTTATATTAATTTACAAATAGTTTTATTTTTACATATTGCATATCTGCAGTTACCTATATAAAATAATGACTTCAATGATTCCCTGAATGCTTAAATCTGATGTCTTTTACATATGTGTCAGTCAAAAAAATATTTTAGCATCTGCAGGAGGAAGTTGGTGACTGAAATTTGGTGAAAATGATTCCACTGCAATGAAAACTGTATTTGATTTAAGGATTGTCATCACAATTCACTTAGCAAATTTGTGAAACACTCTCCCCCATTTCATGATAATCCAAAACTGGCTGCTCTTCTTTGAACTTTTTCAGTGCTACCCACCAATTCTATTTAGCAAGGATTTCATACAGAGGAGCAACACTCCAGAAGTGGATGGGCAAGCACAGTTAGACAGTCTCTTTGATAGATCTGTTGCATCTCTAAGTTGCAATGCACACAGAAGTGTTGTGGTGTTGTTTCAAGCCACCCCCATTCCAGCAAATGAAACAGAGCACACAGAGGTGGCATGGTGGCAATGTGCAGCTTTGTGGTCTGCACTATGTCAATTTGTAGCCACAAGCAGCACACTGAAGTGACACATGATGGAGATTTTCAAGTGTAACACTGCTGTCTTCATCAATTTGAAGTGTCAAAATGTGAGACGATTTTGAGTTAAAATAAAATGAAATATATAGAAAAGTATTCTCAGTTGTATGATCATAATCATGCAAACTATTGCAATTGTAGTAGGCAAGGCAGAGCATGGGAGAACATTGCTGGAGAACTAAATGAAATGAAGCATCATACTCTGATTGCAACATCTATCCTGAAATGGAATGGGAGGGCATTCTATGAAGTGTGTGTGGAGATACTCTCATATACTGTGGAGTTGTCTCATGTGGCTGTATTTAAGTGGCTATTTGGTTTCCTATTGTGGTGGTGGTAGTAGTAGTAGTAGTAGTAGTAGTAGTAGTAGTACTTTTATTCATCTATGGAGTTTTTTTACAAGGATATGGGGCATATCTTGGTATTAGAGATTAAGAACAACAAAATTAAAGTAATTCACATATATGGACATTTATATACATAAAGGTCTAGTATGACAAGAATGTGAAAGGTAGCTGACCATGGCCTTATAGTAGGACATTTACCTGAAGTAATTTAGCAAAACTATAGAAAACATAAATCAGAATGGCTGAATGAAGCTCAGAGCTTCCACACCCCCTCAATGCTATTGACTCATTTGGTTCATCCATAAATTAAATACTGTTTTACAAATAAGTTATTTAATAATGTAGAAGGTTATTGCTACAATTTTCGTCCATTTCTCACTCCTAATCACTGCACACATTACATACACTATACACACAGTGCTTCATAACATTACACACACTATTTGATGACCATTTTGTGTATTGTACCACAACTTCCCAATCACTATCCTGAAAAGCTGAGTTAGTGTCCCTCTATATTGAGTGAGATGTCACGTTTATAAAGAGGATAAGGTATTAGTATTTATTATATATTGCATAGATTTGGTAGGGGGTTTCTCCTGAAGGGAAAAAAGGGAAAATATTATTTGTTTGTGTTACATTTTTTATGAATCCCCTGGTTTGTGTTGTATAAGTAATCCTTCAGTGTATAGAATGTGTTGTTTGACAGAGACTGCCTTTTTAAATAAGTTTATTTCAGCACTTTTTTTAAAATTTCATTTTGAAATTCATTGTACAGTTTTATTCCTAGGCAGAAAATAGTGTTTTCAGTTTTATGTTTATTCTTTTTCAGTGAATGTTAGTGCAGGCTGGATCTTGTTCCATGGTCATGGACAGAGCTGTTTGTGCAGTAATTATCAATGTTATTTTTAATGTGTGTAATTGATCAGTAAATATACTCACACTATGCTGTTAAAAATCCTTAGTTTGTTGAACAGATCTTTATAATGAGGCCAACTAATATTTTCAGTTATTATTCTTATCACTCTTTTCTGCATTTTGAAAACTGTGTTCATATTTTTGTGCATTTGTTCCACAGAAAAGAATACCATAGCTAAAAACTGAGTGTAAATATGAATAGTATGTAACTGAAAGACACTGGCTATTATGTACTGATGACAGGACTGAGGGCATAACATGTTGATGCCATTATGTTTACAAGTATCTTTGTGTGTACACACCACTTCGACTGCGAGTCAATGTTCATTACTGGGAATTTTCCATTTGTTAGAAGTCTGTAAAGATGTCATCTACATTTAAGTGACATTTTCCCAGTTCAGTCTGAAATTTATGGCATTAGTTGTCTTTTTATTCAATGTCATTTTATTGCTTATTGACCAATTGTAAACTACTTGGAGCGTTCCATTTGCTTTGTCTGCAAAGAGTTATCTTGTTTTCTCCATGACTATAATAATACTGTCATCAGCAAAGAGTAACACTACTGGTAAAGTCATTAATGTACATCGGCATCAGCATTGGACATAATACGATACACCGATGAAATCGCATACTAATGTGTTTTGGTTCTGATATGTGTTTTACTAAAAGTTTTGACTTATTGAAGAAATACAATTGCAATACAGCCAGTTTCTATCAAGGAAATACGAAAACACCTTAACAGCTGCATAACTAGTAAGTCAGTCGCAGCCACAGCATCAGTGCAGCCAGGATCATCACTTGAACAAGAAGAGGCAGCGCCAGAATCATCTTCAACAAAAACAGCGAGAAAATGTGAGGATCCAACGGAAGAAACAGTGGCCAGTCCATCAATCAGTAGGATAACCGTAACACCCCATCACCAAAAGGATTTTTTAGACCAAGGCAAGAGAAATGTAAAGACTACAAGGTAAGCAGTGCTCAGTGCTTCTCAGTCTTCCACCAAAATATGCAATGCATAAGAAACAAAGTGCAACAATTAGAAGTGGAACTGCAGTCTATTGACAGCTCACTTGTTTGCTTAACAGAACATTGGTGTAATGGTTCAGAATTATCAAATGTAGCACTACATTCATACATTCTAGCCTGTCATTACAGTAGAAACACTATGAAATGTGGTGGATCATGCATATACGTGAAAGAGGATTATGTATAAAATTAGGAATGACGTCATGGCATTAAGTGAAGATAAACACATAGAAATATCTGCTTTAGATATAAAAAACCTAGATGTATTCCAAAGACTAACAGTATTATGTATTTATCGTGCTCCCAGTGGTGACATGGACACATTCACTACAAAGTTAACCCAAGCATTAGATATGGTCTCCAGCCCCAAAGGCAAAATTATCATTTGTGGAGATCTAAACATTAACATGATGAACCCAGATATGTTGTACAATAATTTTCTGAACATTATGTATGCCTATGGTGTATCACCATTAATTAACACTGCCACTAGGATAACCAGACATTCAGCTTCAAGTATTGACCATATGCTAACAGACATAGAGAAAGATAGATGTGACGTTGTCATAGATGACCTTGGCATCACAGACCATTCCAGTCAGTTATTAAAATTGGGTATAGAATTAGATAATAACACTAAAATACACAAGTACAGTAGGGTTTTCTCTAAGTCAAAAAGAGCTCTATTTGCTGCACTACTTAACAGTGAAACATGGGAGGAAGTGTATAGAGAACCTACTATAAATGGGAAGTTTTCAAAGTTTCTGTCAGTATTTAAATTCAGGTTTGAAGAAGTGTTCCCTAAAGTTCTAAGAATCACTAAATCATCAAACAACAACAGCTGGGTAACCAATGGGATAAGGAAATCTGCTCAAACGCTCAAGCACCTCAGCTCAATGAAAAACTACCCTAATGATTCAGCATTTCATAACTATTATCATAGATACAGAAAGATCTATAGAAAAGTATTGTTAGTGGCTAAAAGGTAGCAAAATGACAAATTTATAGAAAAAGCCAGTAATAAAATCAAAGCAGCATGGAAAATCACCAAACAAGGAACTAATAGGAAAAAATTAAAGCCAGTAAACATACAGTTTCAGCACAATGATACCAAAATAAATGATCCCAAAAAACTAGCAAACTTTGCCAATCAATATTTCAGTAACATAGCTACCAGACTGCAACAGAAGTTCAACAAAACAAAGCAATCACAAACTCTGAACAAAATAGCACACACAATGATGCTATGACCAACCACAGCAGAAGAAGTATCCAATGTTGTGAGTAACCTAAAATGTAAAAATTCAGCAGGCATAGATGAAATACCTGTGTGCTTACTGAAGGACTGCATAGACAACATCAAAGACCCATTAGTGCACATCATCAATGAATCCTTCTCCATGGGTTGCTTCCCAGAAATACTAAAGCATGCAAAAATCCTACCTATATATAAGAAAGGTGACCCAGAAATCATAGAAAACTACAGACCAATCTCATTACTGTCATCCTTTTCAAAAGTCATAGAGACCATAATGAAAAACAGGCTCATGGGGTACTTAACAAAGTTCAATCTTCTGAGTAAAGAGCAATTTGGTTTCCGGGCTGGCAAAAGCACAAATTCGGCTGTAGCTCACTTCTCAAATGTTATCCTTGAAGCACTAGACAAAGGAGACCACATAACAGGGATCTTCCTTGATTTGACCAAAGCATTTGACACGGTAGACCACACAATTTTGCTAAACAAACTAAATGCACTAGGAGTAAGAGGAGTAACAAACATGTGGTTTCATTCATACCTGCAAAACAGGGTCCAACAGGTGGAGATCAATCAAACCAACTCCAATCACACCTTTTCACACCTTTCAAACCCAGAATACATCAACATAGGAGTCCCCCAAGGAAGTGTGCTGGGCCCAATCCTCTTTTTAATATACATAAACGATTTTCCACAAAGTGTCACACATGGTGAATCAGTACTGTTTGCTGATGACAGTAACATCCTAATCAAAGCTGAGTCACCAAGTGCACTCAATGAAAAAGCTGAGGAAACACTTACGCATGTATGCCAATGGATAGAGACTAATAAATTAACCCTAAATGTAAAAAAAACCAACAGTATTAGCTGCCACTTAAACAGAAAACCGAACAGTAGCAAGCTAAAAGTTAATGACGAGCACATAGAATGTGTACCATCAACAAAATTTTTAGGCATGCATGTCGACTCTCAACTAAATTGGACCAAGCACACTGCGGTACTTGGAAAGCGAATAGCTTCAGCATGCTATGCACTTAGGATTATAAATTCAGTGTGTAGTAGTCGGTGTACTAGAACTGCATATTTTGCGTATGTCCACTCTATAATTAGTTATGGCATAACCTTCTGGGGATCAACAGAGCAGAACAGACAAACAATATTTAAGTTGCAAAAACGGGCCGTACGAATCATAACAAAAAGTAGCAGTAGATCCCATTGCACAGAGTTATTTAAATCTTTGGGTATATTGACAGTTCCGTGTGAATACATTTTGCAGACAGTAATATACATAAAAAGACACATTGACCAGTTCCCGATAAACAGTTCCATACATGCACATGACACCAGACACAGACACCACTTACACCTCTATAGGAAAAACAAATCAAAAACTCAAAATAGCATGTTATATAATGGAATTAAATTATACAATAAACTTCCACAAGGGATCAAAGACATAAGCAAAATAGATAACCTGAGGAAATTGCTAAAAAAATATCTCTTGGAAAAGTGCTTTTATACTGTCAATGATTACTTGAGATGATGTGAATGCATAGTAATATGTAAAAATTAGCAACTGTGTCATTAAGTGGTTTAAAAATGCATCTTGTTATAATATTCATGAATTCCGATTGTGACAATTATAAATTTGTGTACCTATTGTATATACTCATGTTGACAACATCCATACAATCCTGATTGTCTACGGATGGATAAATAAAAAAATAAATAAATAAAATAAAAAAATAAATAAATAAAATCTAGCCCCTAATATCTAACCCCTATTATTTGTATCATATTTGCTAGGTATGATCGGAACCAGTCCTTAGCTACTACTTTTATTCCTAATGCTTCTAGCTTACTTAGTGGAATCTTATGGTAAACAGTATTAAAGGCATTATAAAGATCTAAAAATACACCTGTGATGCATTCATCTTTATCAAAAACATCAAATACCACTTTTGTGAATTATATTCTGGCACTTTCCACACTTCTAATCACTTTGGAACTCAAACTGCACTTCACATAAAATATTTTATTTATAAAAGTAATTCATGAATCAGTATTTCATAATTGATTCTATTATTGAGAATGGTGACAGCAGGGAAATTGGCTGGTAATTTTCTATATGTCTTCTGCATTACATTTCTTTAGTAAAGGTACAACTCCCCCCTGTTTTAAATACCCTGGAAATTTGACTGGTGCAAAAGATTAATTTATTATGTTTGTTAAGGGAGCTTGTACACACTCTATACATTGTTTCAGTATACACACTGTGGTTTCTCATGTCATCATTGTACTTAGTGCCTGATTATTTACATGTGTTATATTTGTTTTTGCGCATTTTTATTGTACCTTCTCTGCAATATTTGAAAAAAAGCTCATTTTCATAGTTTGCTAGGTGGTGCAATTATTTATTGCTTTATCTCCCCTCCATTATCGGTATGTTAATATGCTTTTGTTTGTTTCTCCCTGTTTCCTTTGTTATGGCATACCAGATTGTATTGCTTTTATTTTCTGTATTTTTTAATTACTTTGTCAGTAAATAATTTTTTTGCAGCAATCAGCAACTTCCTATCAATCCTTTCATAACTATGATAGTAATTTAAGAATTCTGCCTCATTAAAATTCTTTTTCATGGAGTTAAAGTACTTATGGGTTGAGGGGGGGGGGGGGGGACTTCTTTATACCTGCTGTTAACCATTTGCTTTTGTGATACATTGATACTAAATGGGGAATTTTTGAAAATGTCTTTTCAAAGTTCAGTTTAAATAACATGGATAATTTGAAGTTCACATTTACACTGGCTTCTCTATGCACTTCCTACCAGCTTTGGTTAGCTAGTTCTTTTGAAAAATCTTGTATTTTGATTTCTGATAAATGTCTTGTGTAAGCTTGCAGTTTATGGAATTTTTATATGCCCAATTTTACTGTAATTATTTGACAAATAGTCTAATAGTCTAAGATATTTTACAGCCACATCACACTTTTCCTGTTCACATTTGTGACCACATGGTCAATTATTGATGAGGTCACTGTTGTAACCTACATTGCACTAGAAACCAACAGTGACTTGCCTAAACTCTGAAATATATTTATGAGGGTGCTACTAGTTTCATTTATGATATTTGTGTTTATGTTTATGTCACCACACAAAATTATGTTGAATTTTGTACTTGAGATTTTATCTAGAACTTCTGTAAATTTATTGGAAAAATGTGTCCATACTATGACTGGGAGATGGATACACACAGAAAATGATGAATTTCTTGGTCATATTAAGACCTGTTAATTCAACAGCTGACTTTTTTTAAATGTTTGCCTTCACTCACTATACTAAGGTCATTTATTGCTTTGAATTGTGTTGCTTTTCTGAAACAAATGCATGAAGTACTCTTACAGTTAGAGTCTGTCCTTTCATACAATGGTGATATTATATATTGGATTTATGTGTGTCTGTACCAGAGCTCAGTGAGACAAACTACTGCAGAGTGCAAAGAATGGAGCTCATTTCAAACTGTTGTATTTTATTTTTTATTGATTTCAATTCTTATGCCTGTGTAACATTCCATGTTACTCTTTCAAATTGTTTCTTTTTTCTTTATGGCATGCTGTATTCTACATCTACATGACTGCTCTGCAATTCACATTTAAGTGCTTGGCAGAGGGTTCATCGAACCACAATCATACTATCTCTCTACTATTCCACTCCCGAACAGCGAGCAGGAAAAACGAACACCTAAACCTTTCTGTTCGAGCTCTGATTTCTCTTATTTTATTTTGATGATCATTCCTACCTATGTAGGTTGGGCTCAACAAAATATTTTCGCATTCGGAAGAGAAAGTTGGTGACTGAAATTTCGTAAAAAGCTCTCGCCGCGACGAAAAACGTCTATGCTGTAATGACTTCCATCCCAACTCGTGTATCATATCTGCCACACTCTCTCCCCTATAACGTGATAATACAAAACGAGCTGCCCTTTTTTGCACCCTTTCGATGTCCTCCGTCAATCCCACCTGGTAAGGATCCCACACCGCGCAGCAATATTCTAACAGAGGACGAACGAGTGTAGTGTAATCTGTCTCTTTAGTGGACTTGTTGCATCTTCTAAGTGTCCTGCCAATGAAACGCAACCTTTTGCTCGCCTTCCCGACAATATTATCTATGTGGTCCTTCTAACTGAAGTTGTTCATAATTTTAACACCCAGGTACTTAGTTGAATTGACAGCCTTGAGAATTGTACTATTTATCGAGTAATCGAATTCCAATGGATTTCTTTTGGAACTCATGTGGATCATCTCACACTTTTCATTATTTATTTATTTGTATCATTTGATGTGGTAGGACCTACTTTGTGACTCTTTAGGCAGGGGAACCTGTTGTCTGGACTTACTTCTCCTACCCTTGACAAGTATTTGACCATGTGTGGCCCAGATCCACCCCTTACACTTTCATGAATTAACTGTACTAATCTTCCCTTTCCAGTCCTGTTTAGGTGTAGGCCAGACCTAGTGAAACCCCAACTATTCATACTGCTGACATACACCAGGGAAACGTGCAATGTTTGCAATCAGTACCGAACCCGCCCACTATCACTACATGGTCCTCTTTTGAAAAAATGCTTACATAATGACCCAGACTGCTCTATCACTTGATGTATCCCTGTATTTCATTTAAAAATCATAGTGGCCTGGTACACTTTAAAAATCCTAGTGGTGAGAAATGCATAGGGCTTCAGAACATCTAAAAATTAGACAAAAATTATCAGTGTCAAAAACAGAAAAACATGAATGTGCTAGCAGTCCGCGTTTCCCTATGTAAGCAAGAAATCAGCTGAAAAATCACTGTAAGTACAAATCAACCTATTCTTAACTAACTGTTTTTTGATCTAAAAAGCAAATCAAAATGTAAAAAACTTAATTACAGACCACTGATGATGCTTTACCTCAATAAAGAGAAATACTTCTGGTGAAAAAATTACAGATTTTTGTAGTTGCGATGACAGAACAAAAATACCCTCAAGTATTATAAAGCTACTATGGACACTATGGACACACAAATGAAGAATTTGCTGTTAAATATTCTTTGCTTGTTCATCAACTGATTCCATGACGAATGTTTCATTACATTTGCATGTAGGAGAATGCCTCATTTACCACAAAATAAAAAGAAACTTTGTATATTTTACTTGGTAATGGAGTTGGGCCTGGTAAACATGTGTGTCCTTGTTGCAAAGCTCCACTACAATTACGGTTCCAAAAAGCTTGTCCATTGCCATTCCATCCATATTCACATAGATCCACTGTTACAAATATGCCATCTGCATCTACGACACCTAACAACACAACTAAAAAAAAATCACTATTGTTCACAAAAGGCAGACCCCAAGCTTGGTGGTACGTTCATTCTTAAGCATTTGCCATCAGCACATCAGAGACTGTTGGGCATGTTCAACAGTGAATAGGCACAATGTGTTATTCCTTCCAATTTGGCTACAGAAGGTGTAGGCATATTTCCAGGCTGTATGTTTTGCATAAAACCTGTAATATTCCATATAAAATTTAACTGTGGAATGGCCTTTTAGAACATGGAATGAATAGATTCTGAATTGCCGTCCAGTAACATAGTACCTGCAAAGTACTGAAATTGCATTTCTTCTATTTTTTATTTCACTTGTATACCAATGAATAATGATTACTCATTCTTTCTGTTAGAAAACATTTTAACAAATATTTCCTTGACAAACATAGATTTTTTTCTAGTCAACATACCTCAGGGTTATTAATACTGTAATCTCTCTTCAGGACAAATAGGCTGACTGCATTTTGTTGCTTTTCTTTGACTACTGTCTTTCACTTTGTCTAACAAAATGTAGAAACACTTTTGAGACATTCTTTAAAATTTTTGGAAATTCTCAGGATGCATAGTTCTTTCATTATGTCAACTATACCTATTCCATATTTCTTCCCTTTTACAACCATAATAGACGCACCCAACATCTTACATGCTGCGGAACATTTACAATTGCAAAAGATCCACTGCATCACTTATCTCTGACTGATGAAGATGCCATACTCTGATACTATTTACAGCACAAAAGTCCTTAATCTCCTTGACAGCACCATTTCAGTGCAATGCTTAAGATCAATTCACACAGAAATGGTATGGATGGGACATGAGCAATGCACACTGAAGAGGTGCTGTCAGAGATATGCAGGATGACCATGCTACAAATGGATTGGAATATGTCATCTTCATCTGATGAAGATAGTGATTCACTGGACCTTTTGCAACTTATAAATGTTCTGCAGCAAAGATACTGGGTACACCCATTATGGCTGAAAAAAAAGAAGAAACATGGGAACATTCAACATAATGAAATAAGTCGTGTGTAGGCTATCTAGCCATTTCTAGAATTTTTACAGAATGTCTCAAAAGTGTCTCTGTGTTGTGTCAGACAAAGTGGATTACATCATTCACAGAAAAGCAATGAAACAGGAATGTTGTGATCATAATTCCTATTTTTCATATGATTTTTGTTTTAAAGTATGCCTAATATTGCAGATTTTGTGAGGAATGTTCAAAATATTAGGGAACTTTTCCAAAATCTGATCATTCATACATATTTCACTGCTGTATACTGGAAAGTCCTCATTAAGGGCATAGTTCCCCACCATGTGACAGAGCTATTGGCCTTATGGAGAGGAACAAAAGTTCCTTCCACCCAGATAAGTGGATTCAAGTCACTGGCAAAGCTAATATTCCTTGTCTGCAAGATGCAACCAAGAGGATTTCAGGGACCTTAGTGTACTAGACAAAGGGTTACACAGAGGCTCCTTCAAAATAATTGAGTATGGCTACACATTTCGTGTGATATCAATACTGGACTAAGGAATATATGTACTGGGATACAGCGGTCATTATTTGCAACTTTTTGAAAAGGTTACGGCATGATGTCCTAGGGGGTATCCCTTGACTCATCTGAGCTGTTTAAAATTACTTCCTATTTTCTTTCCTGAAGATAAGATTGCAGCCAGTCTGCAATAAGTAACACAGAAAAATGAGAGTTTTTTGACTGATTTATTGATCCATCTTTAAGCATTTTCCATGTAACTCATGTTGTCTTTTAACATACAATGTATAGCTGCATAATAAATGATACATTTTGAATATGTTATAGGAATATACATGGTTTATACAAGATACATGTAATAATCATTAAATATAAATGTGCCATGCAGAATGATGAAAGGAGAAACAGTATTAGGGTTTTCAAGGTTTCTTTCCACTCCATTTATGTATGGAGAAAAATGTTTTAACATATATTTAGGTATGCTTGATACAGGTTAATAAATAAGTGTAAATGTTTTATGAGAAGAAAGCATAACAGTATAAAGACAATAAACACTTCAAGACAAGCACAAATAATAGGCTATAGTGGTCAATTTTAGGAGATCAGATCATTTTCATTTAATATTTTAAATACCTCTCATTTTTATTAAATGTTTTAAATTCCTCTATTATGTAGGCTAGAAGGCTTTTTGTTCATGTCACCTTTTCATAATGTCCAAGAAGACATTCATGTAGGTAACATGTCAAATAACTGTATTCTTATGTAAAACTATTTTGGGTTTTTAAGCCTAATAACTGGGATGTCAGTAAACTGCTTTTCATGATGATGATGATGATGATCTTTGGTTTGTGGGGTGTTCAACTGCACGGTCATCAGCACCTGTACAAAGTCTCAATTTTTTCACTGTCCAATTTGTTTCACAGTCCAATGTAGCCACTGTCACAAATGATGATAGCAATGATGATGACAAAGAAATTATGAGGACAACACAAACACCTAGTCCTGGAGCAGAGAAAATCCCCAACCTGGCTGGGAATCAAACCCATGAGCCCATGGTCCAGAGGTAACAACACTAGCCACTAAACCATGAGCTGCAGAAATCTGCTTTTGACATGAGTCATACTAATGTATAGATTTCTGCAGTTCATGGCTGTCTTGTTTCTTCTTGATATGCACCAGCAACTGAGAATTAACAGGGACGAAATTGTCAGTATTCTCACCTCTTTAAAGTATTCCCCACGTGATACATGGTTTCTTACTCTAGCAATGTGCATAATGGCCTTTTCTGCCAGATATAAATTATTCTCACTCCTGAGAAACTGACCCATTTCAGCACTGCATACATGAGGTGACTGTGGAAAATAAGCATAATAAGAGTTTCAGCAGCACAATGTTGCAACTGTACAGATTCAACATTGTCCAACCAGGAACATAATACTATTTTAAAAAAATAATGTATGTAATTGTGTAATAACTGTCAAAAAATTATGGAAAATGGTGTTTTACCTCATATATACTGACTTCATCAAGAACGGCAAAATAGGACATAAAACAGGCACTGGTAAGCAAATAGGTAAGCATAAAACATCCACAACACAGTATTCTTTCATTATATCAATAAAAAATGCTGTTCCACATTCATTGCTTGCTGGAATGCATTCCATTTGTTCAACAATATGTGAACAAGCATAGTTATTGAATGTTTTGTGAATGAAACTGTTAGAGCAGAAAATAAAACTTGATGTATACAGCATATACCTAACTATGTCACTGGGTCTGCAATCATCTCTCTCTCTCTTTTTTTTTTTAAACCAAACTAACTCTTCTATGTCAATACATTACAAACCACTGTGAAGTGCGTGGCAGATGGTACATCCCGATGTACCAGTTGTTAGGGTTTCTTCCCATCCCATTCATGTGTGGAACATGGGAAGAACGATTGTATAAATGCCTCTGTGTGTTCTGTAATTAATATAACCTTGTCTTCACAATCCCTATGTGAGTGATAAGTAGGGTGTTGTAGTACATTCCTAGAGTCATCACTTAAAGCAGGTTCTTGGAACTTTGTAAGTAGACTTTCTTGGGATAGTTTATTTTCAGGAGTCTTTCAGTTCAGTTTCTTCAACATCACTGTGACACTCAGCCATGGTTCAAACAAACATATGACCATTTGTGCTGCCCTTCTCTGTACACATTCAAAATCCCCTATTAGTTCTGTCTGGTACAGGTCCCACATACTTGAGCAATATTCGAGAATGACTCGCATGAGTTTTATATGCAATCTCCTTCGTAAACTGATTGAATTCTCCTAGTATTCTACTCTTAATGCAATGTTAACTTAAGATGTGATTATAAATGACTTCATAAACCTATATACATGGGTAGTTTGAAAGGTTATCGGAATCACCACGAGAAGTCAGCACTAGCACTATGAGTTGTTCGCGTGATATTCATTGGACTGTTGCCTGTAAAAAGGTGCCATATCAGTGCTCTTGGAAGATGGCTCTGTTGTTTTTCCTGCATAGTGATTTGTAAAGGTAGAAAAAAATTGAGATTCGAGCAGTGATTAACTACTTTGTAAAGAAAGGTATGAAATCAAAGGACATTCATGCCGATTTCCAGAATACACTGGGGGATTCTGCTCTGCTTCAGCTGTTGCCAAGTGAATACGTGAGTTTAAATTTGGTCAAGAGAGCTTAGATGATGCTCCACACAGTGGTTGGCCAAGGCATGTCACTATTCCAGAGATCATTGCAAAAGTGCACAAAATGGTCATGGAGGATCACCAATTGAAAGTGCATGAAATTACTCAAACTTGCCAGATGCCATCTGAAAGGGTATATCACGTTTTAACTGAAGAACTAGAAATGAAAAAAATTATCTGCAAGATGGATGCCATAACTGGATCAAAACCGCATGAGAATCAACATATTAGAACAACATTTGTCTCATTTTAGGAGAAACGAATAAGATTTTTTGTGCCAGGTTGTGACCACAGATGAAACTTGGGTGCACTACTATACTCCAGAGACAAAACAACAGTCAAAGCAGTGGGAACATGCTGATTCTTCGCCACCAAAGAAAGGAAAGACAATTCCTTTGGTGGGCAAGGTCATGACATCAGTGTTCTGGGATGCAAAGGGGATTCTGTTTATAGACTATCTCCCCAATGGGCAAACAATTACTGGAGAATGTTGTGCTAACCTCCTGGACAAATTGCAACAAAATATACGTGAAAAAATGCCAGGTTTAACAAGGAAGAAAGTCATCTTCCATCAAGACAATGTGCACCCGCACACGTGTCATCGCCATGACAGAATTACATGAACTAAGGTATGAATTGTTGCCACAATTGCCTTATTCACCTGATATGGCTCTGTCAGATTTCCACCTCTTCCCAAAACAAACTTTTTCTTGGTGGATGAAGATTCACTTCCAAAAAGAATTGATAGCTGGAGTTGACAACTATTTTGCAGGCCTGGAGGAAACTCATTTTCGAGATGGGATCAAGGCACTGGAACATCAATGGACCAAGTGCATTTATCCACAAGGAGACTACATTGAAAAATAAAAAAAGTTTCAGTGATTTAAGTACTTTTTTTTTCTATTCCATTCCGAGAACTTTCCAAATCGCCCTCGTACATTACAGCAAAATATATCACGTATTTACTCAGGACTGGAAAGAGATGACTCTACTTCCATTGCAAGAAACAATTTCAATATGTTAGCTCCTTTTGTTCTCAGCAATGAGGGACCTGAAATGTACTAAATGTTAACTGGCCAGTGACTACACTTTGCACTGCAAACTTTTCGAAATGTGCACAGTACTTATTTAATTTTCAAATATCAAAATAACTATAACCATTATCTAAAAGAGAGATCATTATAAATCTGTTATATCAGATGGTATGGTGTGAAAGAATCAAAATTTTTTATCAACAGTTTCCCAAAAATCAAATGAGAACATGTGTGAATCCCAAAATTGGTGTTTAATTTTATGCACAAAATTTTTTACTGAGAAACTAAGTACAGAGATGGATGTAGCTCTAAATCATCTCACATTTGACACATCAAATTAATGAAAACAGCAATATGCCTCCTAAAAGTCTCTGCTTCATGTAGCTTCGGTGCACCACTCACGCCCACAAAAGGACATGGTGAGGACTAGCTCTGCGTGAATTGCTTCATTTCTTAACACGGAGGTGGCTTCAAACAATGCCACATCCCCACCAAATGTCTATGTCACATCAATTCTGTGAGAATAGAACCTAAAACACAGTCTTTGGTTCACATTCCCTACAGTGTTTTTTTTTATGTGATGTCTCCAGTTTAAGTAGTCCATAATTTTAAACCTTAGGGATTCAGTTGAATTTAAACCCTTTAAATTTTTGTTATTTATTGAGTTACTGAAGTTTAATGCCTTGTACTGATACTCATGTGGAAGACCTCACACTTGTTATTGCTTAGAGTCAACTTTCACTTTTCACAACATGCCAATATCTAGTATAAATCATTTTCTAATTCACTGTGGTCTGATGGTGTCTTTACTAAACAGTAAATGACAATCATCTGCAAACAATCTAAGGTGGCTGCTTACTTTGTCCCTAAATTGTTTATAAATTAGAAAATCTCTCACAACTTGATTAAATTCCAGCATAGGGCTAAAAGTTTAGTAAGAACTACATAAAATGTTGCCCTAAATTAGGAATAACAATATAATCTCACACTGCAATTGTAAATAAGCGAAGTATAGTGACAACATTATTTCTCAAATAATGTATTAAGAAACTGCTTTTGAGGTTTCTTGAGCAACCAATAAATATGGTCATTCTGTACTAACTGATTGTACATTTGGATATACACAGTGCTGGCCATTAAATTATAATACCAGGAAGGGCAGAAAATATTGAAACTTATTTATTGTGTGCATAAAGTATAGTCTAAAGAACACAATTAAATTTGTAGCTGATCTGGGGCATGTAGTGTGCAAAAATTAGAACACAGTTGCCATCTCTGTCAGGAACTATGGCTCTAATCTGGTTAGGCATCAAGTGAAACTGAGCTTGAATGACAGATATTGGTACTTCATTCTGCTTTGTTTCAACTTTATGCCATATTTCATCAGTGGTAGTGACTGAAGAGTTATGGCATGCCAATCTCTTCGCAATTCATGCCTAAATGTTTTCAGAGGTTTACAGACCTCAAAAGTTTGTTGACGAGACAACATCTGAACACCCACTTTATCAAGGAATTCAGAACAGTACAGGCTATTTGCGGTCTTAAATTATCTTCTTGAAAAATAATGTCACAGAGATCTCAAAGACAGGGCACAGCCACCAGTCTTAACAAGTCAGAAATGTAATGGCTGTTGTCCAAATTACTGGCTGAGCAAGTCTGAGTTGACTCTGTTGTTTACACAGTGGCATTCAATACCATCACATCAGGTGGTGGGTACATACAATGATGACAAATGTGACCTGGCAATATTCATTGTCATCGCAGCCTTCACAAATGGCTACGTCCAATGTGATGATGTATGTGGAATTGGGACTTATCCAAAAGATGACCTGGCATCATTCCTAAATATGGTGTTGTCATTTGGTGCACCATTGTTGGTGCATCTCCCTCTGCTGCCACCTTAGGGGAAACTGCAACAATGGTCAATCTGCAGGTACATGACATGGCTGTGAAGTCCTGCAAGGCCAGTCAAACTATGTCTGTCCTCCTTGGTACTATTCATGTGGAACCATTGAAAACAGTGTCTCATGCAGTAGTATCATCGAATGCTAAACTGCAAGATGTTGCCATTGTTGAATTCTGACATGTCCTAAAAATGTTTATTTTCCTTACACAAAGCTTAAGATGATGATCTTCTCACAAACAACCAATAATCAAATGTGGTTTCTGCATGAGAAACCCACTGTCTAATCTTTCCTTACATACAGATTGTAGCTGGTGTTACTCCTGCCTACTTACTGCAGATGCGTTTAAGCACTAATAATTTGTATATCCAAGCATGTAATACACTTTGTTAAAATTTAACATTTGCTGTGTGCTGCCCACCTTCGTGGTGTTGCAGTATTAATGGACTGCAGTGTAAGAATTTTGTATATGGACTTCCATAATTTTCTAGTCATTAAAATATGTTTCAGTAATTTCCAGTTTAGATTTATGTATTATCCACTTTAAGTATTAAAACTCCAATCAATGTTGTATTTGGTCTACATACACACTTACATATGCAATTACACAAATAAAATATGTACTGTAAAAGATATTTCAAATTATTATTGTCTAGCAAGATACAAAACTGTCCATCATACTGCACATGATATATTCAATAAATTCAAATATATAAGTTTAATATAAAAGAAACTAAATTAGTGCTTAAGATCATTTTGGGAACATTTTAAACTCTTCTATTGTATACAAAATTCTTTTTCTCTAAGCCATTTCTGTGTGACACTTTTAAACATACTTGGTGACACATTTTGTGACTGTACTGACATGTTAAACAGTATCACTCCCATGTACTCATAACTATCTCGAGGCTTCTTAAGTCTAGCAACTGTGATGTCAGTCTGCTGTTTTAGATGTGTGTTATATCAATGATAGTTCCTTACTGTGTGGTTTTCTTTTGTACATATTAGAGAACTTAATACCAAAACGGATGTAAGTGTTGTTAATTTTAGACTCATTATTTCTGACTCGACAGATTCATCTGATTGCCTCCTTTCGCCAAATGAGAACTTTCTCTTTGCTCCAGGGCAATTCTCCCCTAAACAAAATGGCACGTATCAAGTGGGTGTGGAAGAAGACAGTTTCCATTAAGCAAGGCACTGTCATTGGCACAACACTGTAGTTTATCTCACAAATGTCACATGTGCTAACTCACAAATGTCACATGTGCTAACTCAGTACAGATGTAATCAGGATGACTCTTCCACCTTATTTTTGACTTAAGATGGAAACTAAGTAGTTTAGCTGAAGTTTGATCATTGCTTTAATATTTAATACATAAGATGAAGAGGATCTTTACAGTTTATTTTATGGTTAATACTCAATTCATTGATTTGGAACCACTTACTGGCTACTCTGAGAAGATAACTCTTTCCTGCTTTAATGTTCCTAAGTATTTTCCCAACTGTAACAAAGTGCTATCATCTGGACAGAGTGCAGATTTACACAGCATAATGCTGGGCAAGTCATTTACATACAGGTCCGCAACTCATGTTCTAGTGGCTACCGTTGCTGCCTCTGGATCAGGGGTCATGGGTTTTATTCCCGGCCGGGTTGGGGTTTTTCTCTGCCTGGGCACTGAGTGTTTGTGTCATCATCATCATCGTCTTCACCATCGTCATCGTGTCATCGTCGTCGTCGTGTCATCGTCGTCGTCGTGTCATCGTCGTCGTCGTGTCATCGTCGTCGTCGTGTCATCGTCGTCGTCGTGTCATCGTCGTCGTCGTGTCATCGTCGTCGTCGTGTCATCGTCGTCGTCGTGTCATCGTCGTCGTCGTGTCATCGTCGTCGTCGTGTCATCGTCGTCGTCGTGTCATCGTCGTCGTCGTGTCATCGTCGTCGTCGTGTCATCGTCGTCGTCGTGTCATCGTCGTCGTCGTGTCATCGTCGTCGTCGTGTCATCGTCGTCGTCGTGTCATCGTCGTCGTCGTGTCATCGTCGTCGTCGTGTCATCGTCGTCGTCGTGTCATCGTCGTCGTCGTGTCATCGTCGTCGTCGTGTCATCGTCGTCGTCGTGTCATCGTCGTCGTCGTGTCATCGTCGTCGTCGTGTCATCGTCGTCGTCGTGTCATCGTCGTCGTCGTGTCATCGTCGTCGTCGTGTCATCGTCGTCGTCGTGTCATCGTCGTCGTCGTGTCATCGTCGTCGTCGTGTCATCGTCGTCGTCGTGTCATCGTCGTCGTCGTGTCATCGTCGTCGTCGTGTCATCGTCGTCGTCGTGTCATCGTCGTCGTCGTGTCATCGTCGTCGTCGTGTCATCGTCGTCGTCGTGTCATCGTCGTCGTCGTGTCATCGTCGTCGTCGTGTCATCGTCGTCGTCGTGTCATCGTCGTCGTCGTGTCATCGTCGTCGTCGTGTCATCGTCGTCGTCGTGTCATCGTCGTCGTCGTGTCATCGTCGTCGTCGTGTCATCGTCGTCGTCGTGTCATCGTCGTCGTCGTGTCATCGTCGGCGTCGTGTCATCGTCGTCGTCGTGTCATCGTCGTCGTCGTGTCATCGTCGTCGTCGTGTCATCGTCGTCGTCGTGTCATCGTCGTCGTCGTGTCATCGTCGTCGTCGTGTCATCGTCGTCGTCGTGTCATCGTCGTCGTCGTGTCATCGTCGTCGTCGTGTCATCGTCGTCGTCGTGTCATCGTCGTCGGCGTGTCATCATCACCTGTGACAGCTGCTAGATTGGACTGAGTTAAAAATTTGACTGTGTAAAACTTGGGACTTTGTACAGGCACTGATGACTGCGCAGTTGTGTGCCCCATAAACCAAACATCAGCATCATTTACATACAAGTCATTCAGGTGCCCAACCTGTGTCACTTTATGCAACCTGCAACGTTATAGCTGGCCTTCAAAACCCACATGCAAGATTTTCCTATCCTCTCACTCACTACATATAAATACTACTTCTACAGAAAAAATGAACAGAACCTTTTTGCACAGAACTTAATGTAGTTAAATTCTGTACTAGGATATGCCTTCCCTAGAGCCCATAGTTTTTGAGTTGTTCAAGAAAAATGTAATAAAGTGACTTTCAAACCCAACTCCACTCCCACACTCCGCCCACACCAATTATGATTTTTAATATGTCGCTATCGGCACTTCTTTCTAAAACTGTACAAAAATTTGTGACTGCATGAATTATTTCCAACATTTGACCATGTTTGGTGTTCACTGACTGGCCTTATTACACCATCAGCTTAGTTGAGCAATTACAGATCATAAAACTCATGTTTGTATAAACTTTAACCAACAATTTTGTGAATTTTAGCAGCATAAAATAAACAATTACATCACCGTAATTTCCAGGGATTCTGAATATGAAACTACTGTGCTTTTAATGGCTAAGTTTAAATCCAACTGTCAATGTGATTATGATGGCATGCTGGAAAGTAATGCCTCCAAATTTTTTATGTGAAACTTCTTCAAGCTTTTTAATTCAAACAAACTTTATTGACATTCTATATCTTTATTCTTCATGTCTACATATTTATTTCTCAACATAGTCACTCTGGGAACTGAACCCATTTCGCCCAATGACAAATCATATTGATACTGTCAATGTCAAATGTTTGACACTGTTGATAAACCCACAACCTCAGCTGTGGTTGCACTGCTTCATCACTATCAAAGTGAAGGCCTCAAAGGTCTTCTTTAAGTCTTGAAAACAGATGTAAATTGGATGGGGCCAAGTCTCGACCATATGTAGATTTATTGCTGACAATGAACCCAAGATATCGCATTGTTGCAAATGTCACAACACTCATACATGGTCTGGCACTATCACAGTGAAGGACAGGGTGCTCCATGCATAGAGGAACTCTTGACATTTGGAACTTGATTACAGTATGCTGTTTCTCAGGCACCAGCATAGTTACGTTCCCTGCCCTGCCCTGCCCACCCAGATACATGAAGTGGGAAAGTCGACTGAGTGATCTGCATGACATGTGATACCTCAACCAGTACTGGAAAAAGAATAAAAAATTGAGAGGCATTACTTTTAAACATGCCCTAGTAGTTTTGGCATAACATTTACGAAAGCTCTTTCCCTTTCATAACCCTCACAGACACTTTTAAATTAATAATGTTAGCAAAATAGTCAACTGTGCTGTTGGCATAATATCCCAAACAACTGGGATCAAAAAAGGTTAAATACTGGGAACAGTTCATTTAGTTGGGCATTTTTGTGCAGTAGTACGAACAATGCCATGACAACATACCAGAAATCCTGACTGGTGAGGGCTGAGTGTGGGGGTGGAAATGTGTTTGAATGCCACTTTTGTACAGTTTTCTTGAATAACTTGAAAATCTTGGCCTCCAGTGAAAACATATACTCATACAAAATTTAACTACATTATATTTACTACAAAATGATGATGCTCTTTTTTATGTAGGACTAACAGTTTCCATGTAGTAAGTGAGAGAATATGAAAATCTCATGAATGGTTTCCGAGAGCCAGATATAACATTGTGGTCTGCATAAAATTCAACTAAGTACCTGGGTGTTAAAATTACGAACAACTTCAGTTGGAAGGACCACATAGATAATATTGTCGGGAAGGCGAGCCAAAGGTTGCGTTTCATTGGCAGGACACTTAGAAGATGCAACAAGTCCACTAAAGAGACAGCTTACACTACACTCGTTCGTCCTCTGTTAGAATATTGCTGCGCGGTGTGGGATCCTTACCAGGTGGGATTGACGGAGGCCATCGAAAGGGTGCAAAGAAGGGCAGCTCGTTTTGTATTATCGCGTTATAGGGGAGAGAGTGTGGCAGATATGATACACGAGTTGGGATGGAAGTCATTACAGCATAGACGTTTTTCGTCGCGGCGAGAGCTTTTTACGAAATTTCAGTCACCAACTTTCTCTTCCGAATGCGAAAATATTTTGTTGAGCCCAACCTACATAGGTAGGAATGATCATCAAAATAAAATAAGAGAAATCAGAGCTCGAACAGAAAGGTTTAGGTGTTCGTTTTTCCCGCTCGCTGTTCGGGAGTGGAATAGTAGAGAGATAGTATGATTGTGGTTCGATGAACCCTCTGCCAAGCACTTAAATGTGAATTGCAGAGTAGTCATGTAGATGTAGATGTAGATGTAGATGTAGATGTAGATATTGGTAGGGGCAGCTGAAGCATCCTGTGTATTATGAAGAGTAAAGGCCGAAACACAGAACATTGTGGCATGCCCTCCATGATATTCAAGACAGCTCTGCAGCCGGGCGACTAGCACGAGTTTTGGTGATCTTGTAAAGATAAGTCATTTTAGATTATAAAACATATAGTTTACTACTGATTACTTGGTGAATAAGTGTATTAGTGTGCCTTTTAAGTGTACCAGCAAAGGTTTCATTTTTCTTTACGTAATATAGCAGAAAACGCGAAAAGATTGTACAGTTGTATTTTCTGTTTTCATTTAGCCAAAAGAAATCTATAGAATTTCATTTAGTCGTTCTTTGCTCTCTCACCAGCAATTTAACTGTAGCGTACTTCTTCATTATTTAAGTAGCATTTCTGGAAAGTAGCGTAAATTTTAAGTTGTTATTTCAGAAACTTTGCATTGTTGTTTTTGTTTACACACAGTTGCATATAGGCAAAATTTGTGGAACCATATTCCTGTGTTTATCTGTAATTTAACTGACTTATTCTTAATAATATATTACTTTTACCATAAGTGAAAAGTGCTTGACTTGCCATAGAATTGTTAGGTCAGAGCTGTGTTGTGATGGGTGCTGTAGTTTTTTCCATGTGGGCGACTGCAGTGTCGTAGGAATAGGGGAAGTAAATGAGACTCATCAGTGTTTTTTTTAGGATTTGTAGTAGAGATAGGAAGATACTAGAACAGGAGGGGAAAATTGCAGTCCTTCAGACAAAGTTATACAAGGCCAGGGGAGACCTTGACAGGTTAAGGAGGGAGAAGGGTAAAGAGAGGTGGGAGGTGGCAACAGGCAACAGGAGAAACAGGCCTAGAATTTTGTCTGGCAGCTTCAAGGTGGATGTGGAAAATAGATTTGACCTGTTGCTTCAGTTAGAAGCTGGTGAGCCTCAAGCAGTTGCAGGTGTAAACAGGGCACAACAAACTTTCAGCAGCAAATTGAAAAGTAACAATGTAGGGAAATCAGTAAAGAAAACGAAAGGGTTGTTGTTAGGTAGTTCCCATGGAAGAGGTGTTGGCCAACTTATGAAGGATGAACTAGGGTCAGAATAACAGGTCACCAACTTTTTTAAACCTAGTGCTGGTCTGGAGCAGATGACAGAGGATTTAGGATCACTTTGCAAAGATTTCACTAAGGAAGACACCTTGGATATAGTGAGTGGGGCAGGTAATAGTATTGACAGAGATCCTGGTTACAGTATAGAGTGTGACCTGGCAAAGGTTGCATGTGCGTCAAAGCATACTAGTGTTGAGTTTGTATCTGTTCTTGGGAGCCATGACTGACCTCATTTAAACTCCTCTGTCAAGATGGAGAATTTGTAGTTGGAACGGCTGCTTCTGTCGGGTGCAGGGCCACACATTGGTGTGGTTCCTGTTGATTTTCTCAATAGGTGGGATTATACTAGGCATGGCCTTCACCTCAACAGGAAGGGGAAGGGTAAACTGGCTGGGGAAAATAGCAGGAAAGTTAAAGGGTGGAGGCACTGTCATGTGTGATAAAATACCAGTGGTTATAGGGTTCAGAAAAGACCCTTTTTAGGGTAGCGAGGACAGAAAGAAACCAAATTTTAAGAGAGATTAGGACTGAGACAAACCTTCAGTTTGAGAAAGAAACCAAAAAACATAATTACAGCTTATTATATCAGCATAAACAGAATTTTCAACAGTCAGCAGATATTTTAACTCTACCCAATTTTACCTCAGTCAATGTGAAATGTCACCTATCTTTATCGCATCAAAATATTCAAGGACTGATAAATAAAGTTAATGAATTAATTATCTGCATAGATGAATTAGAGTCTTCAGACCCAGATTACATAATCTGCCTCTCTGAACATCATGTGACCACTGGTATAGAACTTTTAAGTGTTACAGAGTTTAGGTTAGCATCTCACTTTTGTGGGGCAGAAATGGAGAAAGGAGGAGTTGCCACATTCATCAGGAACTGTCATAAATTTAAGAACACAGACATTCATTTGCTTAGAACAGCATATGGAAGCATGTGCAACAGAAGCAGAAATTCACAAAATAATCCTTCATAATATTAAGCGTATATCAAGCAGCTGCATGTAACTTTAATCTGTTCGTAAACCACCTTGAAGCTTTACTGGCCCATTTAACATCCAAAAACAAAGAAATAGAGGTTGCTGGTGATTTCAATGTAGATTTCCTTAAAGACTCTCCCAATAAGAAACTATTTGAGTTAGTAACACTATCATTCAACTTAATTCCCACTGTAAAGTTCCCCAGTAGGGTAGCCAATTGCTCACAAACAGCCATTGATAATATCTGTATAGGAAAGTCCAATGAACAAAATTATATTACAAAACCTATCGTCAATGGCCTCTCAGACCATGACATGCAGTTGCTTCTGTTAAATGTTAATACTGAACAGGATATAAAATTTGTTAAATCTGAGCTCAAGAGGGTAATCAATAAGCCAAAAATTGATTATTTTAGGACACTCCTAAGAGACATTCACTGGACTGATGTTAACAGTGCTCATGGCATGAATGAAAAATATAACACTTTTGTTAATAAAGTGCTTACCTTCTTCGAACACTGTTTCCCCCAAAACTTACCTAGGTTAGAGCAAAGTCTACAAAAAAAGCCTTGGATTACTCAAGGAATAGGGGTATCTTGTAAAACAAAAAGAAAACTGTATCTGTCAATCTGAAACAGTTCCGATGTTGATGCTATAGCACATTACAAGAAATACTGCAAAATATTAAAGACTGTAATACGGACATCAAAGCAAATAAATTACAAGGAAAAGATAGTCATATCAGATAACAAAATAAAGACTATATGGGATATAGTGAAGGAGGAGACTGGTAGAACCAGACATGAAGATCGACAAATAGGTATTAAGAGTAAATGATACATTGGTGACAGACGTGTATAGTGTTGAAGAACTTTTTAACAAACATTTTATAACTGTTATTGACAAGATGGGATTGTCAGATTTTGTAGATGCTGCTATGGAATACCTCAGACCAGACATTTCAAGTAACTTCCATAATATGAATTTGACCCTCACAGTCTGCAGCTTGTGGTCGTGTGGTAGCGTTCTCGCTTCCTGCGCCCAGGTTCCCGGGTTCGATTCCCGGTGGGGTCAGGGATTTTCTCTGCCTCGTGATGACTGGCTGTTGTGTGATGCCCTTAGGTTAGTTAGGTTTACGTAGTTCTAAGTTCTAGGGGACTGGTGACCATAGATGTTATAGATGTTAAGTCCCATAGTGCTCAGATCCATTTGAACCTTTTTTTTTATAACATCTATTATAAAATCTTTAAAATCAAAAACATCTAGTGGGTATGATGAAATATCAACAAAGTTAATTAAAGAATGTGATTCTGAGTTAAGTACCATATTAAGCTATCTGTGTAACCAGTCATTTGTCAGTGGAATGTTTCCTGAATGGTTGAAATATGCAGAAGTTAGGCCGCTGTTTAAGAAGGGAGATAAAGAAATAGCATCAAATTTCTGTCCAATTTCACTTTTGCCAGCATTCTCAAAAATTTTAGAAAAAGTAATGTACAATCGGCTTTATAACCACCTTATCTCAAATAACATACTGTCACAGTCACAGTTCGGATTTCTAAAGAGTTCTGATACTGAGAAGGCTATCTACACTTACAGTGAAAATGTGCTTGATTCCTTAGACAAAATTGCAGGTAATTGGTACATTTTGTGATCTGTCAAAGGCATTTGACTGTGTAAATCACAATATCCTTTTACGTAAATCAGAATATTGTAGTGTAACAGAAAATGCTGCAAAAAATGGTTCAAATCTTATATCTCTGGCAGAAAACAAAGGGTATTATTAGGAAAGAGACATGTATCAACCTATCAGACATCATCCAACTGGGAACTAATTACATGTGGGGTCCCACAAGGTTCCATTTTAGGGCCCTTACTTTTTCTTATGTATATCAATGAACTTTCATCAGTAACAATACCAGAAGCCAAGTTCGTTTTGTTTGCCGATGATACAAACATCGCAATAAATAGCAAATCAAGTGTAGTCTTAGAAAGGTCAGCTAATAAAATATTTGTGGACATTAACCATTGGTTCCTAGCCAATTCTTTGCCACTAAACTTTGAAAAAACACACTACATGCACTTCAGAACTTGTAAGGGGTGTCCCACGAGTATATGCCTAACATACGATGACAAGCAGATAGAAGAAGTGGACAGTGTTACATTCTTGAGATTACAGCTAGATAATAAATTCAACTGGGAGCAGGACACCACAGAACTGCTGAGGTGTCTTAACAAATCTCTATTTGCAATGCGAATTGTGTCAGACATAGGGGATATAAAAATGAAAAAGCTGGCATACTGTGCTTACTTTCATTCCATAATGTCATATGGGATTATTTTTTGGGGCAATTCATCAAGCCAAGCTAAAGTTTTCCAGGCACAAAAACGTACAGTAAGAGTTATATGTGGTGTTAACTCAAGAACATCCTGCAGAAGCCTGTTTAAAGGAACAAGGGATACTAACTACTGCTTCCCAATATATTTATTCTTTAATGAAATTTTTCATTAAAAATATATCACTTTTTCAAACCAACAGCTCAATTCATGGAATCAATACTAGATATAAGAATAATCTTGACAAGGATTTAAAGTCACTTAGTCTTGTACAAAAAGGTGAGCATTATTCAGAAACACACATTTTCAATAACTTTCCATCAGCCATCAAAAGCTTAACAGCCAATGAAATTCAGTTTAAGAGAATCCTAAAGGATTTATTGGTGGCCAACTGCTTCAACTCCATTGATGAATTTCTCAGTAGAACCAACTGATTTACAAAGATGATGTGACTTACCAAACAAAGGTGCTGGCAGGTTGATAGACACACAAACAAGCACAAACTTACACACAAAATTCGAGCTTTCGCAACCGGCGGTTGCTTCGTCAGGAAAGAAGGAATGACGAAGCAACCGCCAGTTGCGAAAGCTCGAATTTTGTGTGTATGTTTGTGTGTCTATCGACCTGCCAGCGCTTTTGTTTGGTAAGTCACATGATCTTTGTTTTTAGATATATTTTTCCTATGTGGAATGTTTCCCTCTATTATATACAGGATGTTTCAAAAATGACCAGTATATTTGAAACGGCAATAAAAACTAAATGAGCAGCGATAGAAATACACCGTTTGTTGCAATATGCTTGAGACAACAGTACATTTTCAGGCGGACAAACTTTCGAAATTACAGTAGTTACAATTTTCAACAACAGATGGCGCTGCAAGTGATGTGAAAGATATAGAAGACAACGCAGTCTGTGTGTGCGCCATTCTGTACGTCGTCTTTCTGCTGTAAGCGTGTGCTGTTCACAACGTGAAAGTGTGCTGTGGACAACATGGTTTATTCCTTAGAACAGAGGATTTTTCTGGTGTTGGAATTCCACCGCCTAGAACACAGTGTTGTTGCAACAAGACGAAGTTTTCAACGGAGGTTTAAAGTAACCAAAGGACCGAAAAGCGATACAATAAAGGATCTGTTTGAAGAATTTCAATGGACTGGGAACGTGACGGATGAACGTGCTGGAAAGGTAAGGCGACTGCGTATGGCAACCACAGGGGGCAATGCGCAACTAGTGCAGCAGGTGATCCAACAGCGGCCTCGGGTTTCCATTCGCCATGTTGCAGCTGCGGTCCAAATGATGCCAACGTCCACATATTGTCTCATGCGCCAGAGTTTACACCTCTATCCATACAAAATTCAAACGCGGCAAGCCCTCAGCGCCGCTACCATTGCTGCACGAGAGACATTCGCTAACGATATAGTGCACAGGATTGATGACGGCGATATGCATGTGGGCAGCATTTGGTTTACTGACGAAGCTTATTTTTACCTGGACGGCTTCGTCAATAAACAGAACTGGCGCATATGGGGAACCGAAAAGCCCCATTTTGCATCCTCAAAAAGTACTGGTCTGGGCCGCCATTTCTTCCAAAGGAATCATTGGCCCATTTTTCAGATCCGAAACGATTACTGCATCACGCTATCTGGACATTCTTCATGAATTTGTGGCAGTACAAACTGCCTTAGACGACACTGTGAACACCTCGTGGTTTATGCAAGATGGTGCCCGGCCACATCGCACGGCCGACATCTTTAATTTCCTGAAAGAATATTTCGATGATCATGTGATTGCTTTGGGCTATCCGAAACATACAGGAGGCGGCGTGGATTGGCCTCCCTATTCGCCAGACATGAACCCCTGTGACTTCTTTCTGTGGGGACACTTCAAAGACCAGGTGTACTGCCAGAATCCAGAAACAATTGAACAGCTGAAGCAGTACATCTCATCTGCATGTGAAGCCATTCCGCCATACACATTGTCAAAGGTTTCAGGTAATTTCATTCAGAGACTACGCCATATTATTGCTACGCATGGTGGATATGTGGAAAATATCATACTATAGAGTTTCCCAGACCACAGCGCCATCTGTTGTTGACAATTGTAACTACTGTAATTTCTAAAGTTTGTCTGCCTGAAAATGTACTGTTGTCCTAAGCATATTGCAACAAACGGTGTATTTCTATCGCTGCTCGTGTAGTTTGTATTGCCGTTTCAAATATACTGGTCATTTTTGAAACACCTTGTATATACATAAGTACAACATAACTTTTGTACAATTTCAGTGCAGCAATGTGTTCATTGTAAATAAGTATTTAGTAGTTGTATTACACATTTATTAGCTTATAAATAAATAAAAACATTTTTATTTTAAATTCAGTGCATTAGTATCTGTAAAATGATTCTTTCATTAGCATTCATAAAAAATGATGACCATGCCTCGTAAATATTTGTCATGTATTGTTGTTTTTCTGACATGTTCTAAATCCTGGAGGATCTCCTCACTATGGATCAATTGGAATGAAAGTAAAGTAAACCAAATCTAATCTAATCTTTGACCTCATACTGTTGGACTGCAGAATTTGTTTTCTGCCATTCATGTCAGATACCATCAGAGATGGTTCTGATCCTCTAAACCCATAGCAGCAGAGTTTTTCTAGTAGTATTCTATGGCTGTCAGAGACACATGTCTTGCCGAGATACACATTCAAAGATAATCTTGATTCGCAAGACAATGGTACAAATTAAACAATATTTTCAACTGTCTTTATTGTTGACAAGCCAGTCCTATAGCCATACTGAAAGTCACTATGAAAATTATTCACAGACAGATGTTGACTGACTTGGAGCTGTATGCAATATTCCACTGCTTTCAAAATGATAGCTATAAGAGAGATGGGGCATTAATTATTAAGAGACGACTTGTGACCTTTTTTGTGCAGAGGAGTAATGACTCATTTTTAAGGATGAAGGGAAGCAGCCACTGACAAATACAGGGTTTATAAGTCAACAAAGTGCATGTTCTATTACATCCACAATTTTTTTTATTGCAACATTGGAGAGACTATAAATGTCTTTGAGTAACTCAATTTTGCTATTGGTGTTGAAATATTAGTTAATATACCTCTTTCCATTTAAAGACAGAAACTACATCTTCGAAATTTTGTAGGTAGATGTTTTTATGATCGGAGTTATAGACGTTGCTGTATCTATGGCTACATTCACTTGCAACAGTGTTATTCATATTGCCACTATTAATGAAGAAAGTGCTGTTATCTTCTGATGTGATAGCAGAATCACAGGAATTATTTTGTTAACGTCTTTACTTCTACCCAGATGAGTCCTGACAACAGTCCACACAGCTTTACATTTAGCTTGGGACGTATTAATATAATCATCATTTGCCTTGCACCTGCTTAATCTGATTTCTGCCTTATTTGTTTTTAATCTTAAGTGGTTTGCTCTTTCTGCTTCACTATTTTCTGCTTTGTCATATGAAATCATTAAGGTGAGTGAATGATGAAAATGGCATAAGCGAATTCTACGTGTGTTTTTTGTCATTTCAAAGCTGATGTGCCACACCTTGTAAATGGCCGTAGGGAGTTGGTGTGTCATCTCTGATGGCACCGCTCGCTGTCTTTATGCAACGTTTCTTTGCAGAATTCGCCAGTCTTTTGTTTACTAATGTTTTGGGCCTTCATCTCTGTGACAAGTGAATGTTCATATCTGTAAACATAAATGGCATGCCGTGTTTGTTGACTTGTATAAAGTTTGCTACGTGTTTGTTGTTTGGCTCAGGAAATTTGCATATTTGACAAATTTTTCTCATATCTGTTTTACATGTTTATATGTCCCGTTTCAGCACTTGAGTGTATAAGAAAAGAATCAATGAGTGGAAGAAAAACCCTTTGTTGTTTCGAAGGGAGATGCTGTTCCATCTGCTTTGCCAACCACTCCAAATCTGTGTGAGAAAACTACTTCCTGCAAAAAGTTTCTGATAGTGATGAAGAATTTGAGAACTATGAAAGTGGAAACAAAGAGGACCCAGATTCAAAATAATTTCACACATTGGTTTGGCATGTAAAATGTTATTGAAGTGTTACAAATCTGGTGGAAAGGTTTCGTTTTATAATTCTAATAGTATTCCTCACAGTGGTAAAAGTGGAAAGATAGTGTATGACAAATTTTAGGCCAGTGTATGGCTTGCGTGCATAGGAAAGGGCAGTGCCACAGGAACAATATAATGTGGAATTATGAACTTGCCAAAACCACCAATCTGTTGTGACTCGCCAATCATTCAAAGTGCCGCCGCGCAATTACACGCGTCCTCTACATGCGGTGCTGTCTGCCAGCCATGCAGCAGCCACGCTACCTAAGCGGCCAGCCAGCCAGCAGCTGCTAGACTTGGACTCCGTGCTCATTTGAATGTTATCATCTTCACATGTCTTGCTTGGTCAACTTGTCTAGTGACTTACATGTGTTGTGTCATTTTGAAATATGTGTGTTCAACTTGACGTTATAACACAAACAAGCTTGGATTTTATAATGAACTGGTGGGATCTTCTGCTGAAGATGTTGCACAAATAACAAGTAGTATAAGAGGCTGTGACTGATAATGGAAATTGTAGAGATTTAGCAGTTGCTTTAGATGGATCATGGCAACGCAGAGGTCATAAATCTCTAAATGGAGACATGACAGCTACCAGTGGAGACAGTTGCAAAGTTATTGATGTTGCTAATCTCTCCAAACATTGTAGATGAAAGGCCAATACCAAGGAGGAATATAATGAAGGTTGTGAAGCAAATTTTCATGGAACAAGTGGAGCGATAGAAGTAGAGGGAGTGAAAAGATTTTTTTCCAGATCAGAGGAGTTGTATAATGTACGTAATACTAAGTATGTGAGGAATGTGATTCTAAGGGATATAAAACTGTAGATGAATTCAAACCTTATGGCAATGAAATTCACATTAAAAACAGGAATGCACAAGACTTGTGCAGAAGCACATGGGGGTTCACTTGCACAAACTGAAGCAGACATTATGATCCCAGAAGCTTTGTGATGGTAAGACCCTTGGAGGAAGAGAGAGACTGACAGATGAAACAATTGACAGATTGAAGAGGCATTATGGGTGTGCAATTAGGCAAAATACAGGAAGCACTGAGTATATGAGGAAATCAATATGGGCATTATTTTTTCATACTGCATCAACAAATGAGTGCCCACAACGTGCACTATGCCCCACAGGTGATGACACACGGTGTAGGTACCAACCAGGAAAGGAATCATAAAAACAGTTTGCCAAATGCTGTAACTGATGTAATGAAGCTCATATTCAGAGATGTCACAGACAAATTTATTGGGGAAGTGTCTACATGGGAAAACACAAAATCCCAATCAAAGTGTGAACAATTTAACTTGGATTAGGATACTAAAAACAGTGTTTGTACAGATAAAAACATTGTACTTTGTAGTGTATGATGCAGTTGCAACATACAATGCTGGAAACATTATAAAATGTGATGTGCTGAAAGGTTTAGGTTTTCAACCACAGCACAACACCATTTTCACAATGTGCCTAACTGACAAAGAAAGACTAATAGGTGCAGGAAAAATAGACCTGTGAAAAGAAAACTAACACTAGAAAAAGAAGAAGATGCTGATGATCTATCATAATGAGTGGGAATGTATTAAAAATTTTTGGAAGCTATTTCCCGCAAGTTTCTAATTTTCACATTTAAGAAACATTTTCTCAAAAACTATTAACTGTAGGTGAATCAAAATTATATACAATATTGTTTATTTCATTTTCTTCATTGTTATAACAAATTGTAAAAAAGTTATATAATTAAGAAGTTATAGAAGAAAAGATGCCAAATTTTAGAGAAATTCGCAGCATTTAAAAAAAAATTGTGAAATAAAAACCAATACATATTTCTTAACATGGCATTATAACTTTGTAGAAAAATACTCATTGAAAATATTGTCCAAATTTCAGAGCCATATGTTTAATGGTCCAAGAAAAAATATTCCTTGTATTTGGTGAAATTAACATGGAGAAGATAGAACGTTCCAGGTCCCCTTGACAGGGTTCAGAGCCTTTATTGATCAGATGTGAACCAGATATGCACAATTTGAAACCATGTTTCCTGGTAGTTCCTTTATTTTTTCTCACTACTTTAGGGCAACAAGTTCTGAATGTATCTGGCAGTTCACTGATGAATAATGCAAATGCATTTTCAATATGATTACTTTCAAGGGGAATGTCACTCCAGTTTGTCATCATTAGATGTGTTCCATAATTATCAATGTTCTCTTCATTTAGAAGCTCAATGTAGTTACTTAATTTTAGTGCAGTCAGATAAAAGATTTTTAATTTGAAGCAGATATTTTCATGATCTATTAAGTACTGTGTATTTAACAGCCCTGGTTCATACTGATTTGTGTCAACATTAGTAATTACATTACCAAGGCAGCAGACTATCTTGTTGAGTTATCATTAATATCATACATGTCACATGACCCTAGCATAATGAGTAGATTAAGTTTTTTAAGTTTCCTTAGCGTTATGTCAATATTTATGTCATGAAAAATTAAAATCCTATATTTAGGCCACTCCTCAAAGTGTAGTATCAGTTTCTGCAGTCTGTACATTTAATATAATGGCAGATCGTAAGGGCCCAGAGTCTCAGCATGAGCATTTCAGAAACTGCATGACTTGTCGCGTGTTTGAGGAGTGCTGTGGTGAGTGTCTTCCAACATCTAGAGAAACAGAGGTGAAAGCACATCCAGAAATTGTGGAGTTGGGCGGTTACCCCTCATTTTAGATGTTAAACATTATAAGCTCGACAGAGTGGTGAGACAGATATGAACCAAATCGAACACATCTGGAATGTAACTGAAGGTGGAGTCAGACAGTTCATAGTCTGTGTGTGCAGAGGTGGTGCCAACTCCCTATAGTGATCTACCAAGGCCTGACTGCCTCAACGCCATGATGTGTTGCCACTGTTATCTCTGCCATAAATGGACAGACTGGCTATTAGGTAAGTGATCACAATGTTTTCAGTATGTATCAAGCCTCCCCACCCCCCTCCCCCATAGTTTTGCATTCATCTACAGTAATCTGTTACTAAGTCAGACCCAGGTGGTACATGTAACTGTAGTTGGTCTGCACTTAGCCAGTGTTCATTAATGGATAATATAATATTTTTGTTTACTCCTAACAAAATTCTAAGATCAGAGTTTTATATTTTATAGACCTTATATTTATGTGTGAAAATAAACAAAACTGTAACAGCTGACCTTTGTTTCTGGCATGATGTACACTTTACTTACGTAAATATTTTATGGTCGACAGAAGCATTCGATCCTACGCATCGGCTTTGACCTGTGATGTAAGGGTGTTGTTGTGTGTAACGTCATGACAGCGCGGAGTTTGGTTTGTGAGTGTGGCTGTTTGTTGATGTTGTCGAGTTGTGGTTTGTTGTGCTCTCTGGTAGTATGTTCAGGGTTTTCGTTTGTGTGGTGTAATGGACTCAGTTCGCTTTTGCTCATTATCCAGAATTGTTAGTGTCGGCTGTGTTTGTAGTGGAATTCATTTCAGTGAGTTAACGATTTTGTGTGAAGGTTGATTTAGTGTTGTTTGCTGTACGTCATGTGGTAATTTTAGTAAAATTAATCAGTTGTTGTTTTTGTTCAGGAGTGGATATGACGGACAAAATTAAAAGTGCATGCGTGAAGGGAAGTGTTCTACCCCAATGTGTGGCTGTGTATGTTGGTGTTGGTATCGGGAGATGTTTTTGAGCTATATAGGCCAAGGGAAGCGTCCGATTCCAGATGATAGTGGGTTTAGTGGTATTTGGGGAGTTTTGTGATGTTGGTTTTTTTCGTCTTTTTGTGTGGTTTTGTAAGGGGGTGGGTGTCTAAATTTGTTTATATTATATTTCCCTCACTTGTCTCGTTAGTGTCATTGGGCATTTTTTTTGGAAAGTGTTTGCATTTGTTTTTCGATGTATTTTCGTCTTCATAATGTGTACGTAATGACTTTATATGCGCCATATTGGAATCGTGGTTTATTGTCGTTTCCGCTATATTTGTGATGTCATGGGTCAAAGCTGACAGTTTTATGTTGACAATAGCCTCTATCAGTTGGCATTTATTCTGAAGTACACTAAATATAATCTGGCTGTTATCTAAAACCATGGCTTGGTATAATTTTTGTTCTGTCAATTTTATATATGACAAGAGCCACTACGTACCATCATCGTTCTGAAGAAAATATTTTTAGAAATATCAAAACCCAGGTCAAGGGCTAATAAACCTTTGTTTTGGAACTGGTTGGCAAAATCTAGAGAAAATCTAAACTGGTTACCTTGGATGCAGAATGTAATTAGTGAGACTGTATATACACCACTCTGTGGAGAATACTTTCAGAATAACAAACTGTGAGGGTGGGAAGAAATCACTTTGAGTAACTTGTTCAGAACTGCTGTTGTAGACTATTCTCTCAAATATATCTCACACATTTTTCATATACAAAGATGATGTGACTTACCATACAAAAGCGCTGGGAGGTTGATAGACACACAAACATACACACAAAATTTGAGCTTTCGCAACCGGCAGTTGCTTCATCAGGAAAGAGGGAAGGAGAGGGAAAGATGAAAGGATGTGGGTTTTAAGGGAGAGGGTAAGTAGTCATTCCAATCCTGGGAGCGGAAAGACTTACCTTAAGGGGAAAAAAGGATAGGTATACACTCGCGTGCGCCACACACACACACACACACACACACACACACACACACACACACACACACACACACCCGCACATATCCGCACATACACAGACACAAGCAGACATTTGTAAATTATCAAAGTCCTTATTACTCTAACAGTACAAAACAAATAACATATGTGTCACAGTCCCAATTATGCTATTGGCATTACATTTCTGTATAATATCTAAGAATATCCACCTCGACAGATCTAAATTAGAATTATTTATCTTAATGACATGTTTCAGGAAATGATCACGCTTCTCAAGTGCATTTTCATGGTTTTTAGACATAAAATAAAACAGGTCTCTGACTGCCGATCAGAAACATTTAAATGCTACACATACATTGGGTGTTTCTGTCTGTGTAGCTTTCCTAGCAATTATGTAATTTACCTGTCACTTTAATACATGTATACAGTTACATTAACTGCCTAATTAGGTGTTTTGGGGTGCAGAGTAATGGTATGTGTACAAAAAGACAAGTATTCTGCTTACAGCAATGTTGGTAGAGTGAAGCAAATTGTAGAGAATCAATGATTAGTAAATGGTCTCGGGGGTTGAGTCAGAATGTAAATATATGTGGCATAGTGTGCAACACAAACAGTTTATTTGTCTGGGAAATTACCATTTTCATTTCTTACCTTTTTGTCTAACTTACTGCAGAGATCAAACAGATGCCTTTATATGGAAGAACCTCACTAAGTACAGTACTTCTGGATGATGTCTTGTTAATAGCAGTGTATCATTCCTAATGCACTCGCTTTCACATTAAGTGCTGGGGTATGCCTGACCTGGAGCCCAGTGTGGTGTGAGACGTTTGGTATTTTTGGGGACATGTTGGCGACAGCACTGCTAGCTACTTTATGGCATACACAGCCAGCACAGGGCAATGGAAGCTTCCTGATATTTTTGATTAGACAGTGTATTCAAAATGCAGATCGCACTACTAGTAATTAGGCAGGAATCAAGTTCACACATGTACATTCTACATTCTAATAGGACATGGGAAAAATGAACAGTGTGCTTATTATAAAATGATGGTTCCTAGCTATCTTGGAAGGTTGTCTACATATATGAAACAGTGACAAGCTGTGGGCGAGGTGATCATGACATCAGCACCGTGTGTCCTGTACATTTGGTGGAGGAGTCGTGTGACACGGTGACTCACAGACATCATAAAACATTGTCGATACATGGAACTTTTGCTGTAGGTATTGCTTTACTGCACAAGGATGTAATATATGAGTCATATTAACAGAAAAAGACATATTTCTTGCAAAACACTATTGAGAGAAAATACATTGAACATGGACCGTGGTTCCGTTATGTCGCCACCATCATATATCTGACATAGCAATCATAATAGTGATTACCTATGTTTGAGTGTGTGGGGCAACCTAATGGAGAATGTATAAAGCATATTCTGGTCTCAGATTCACTTGCAGGAATACATTTCGTCATCCAAGAGGAAGTGCCTTACAAAACATCTATTAGACTGGTCCTGTTTACTAGAATTTGCCAATCAGCCTGAGGCCCTTACCAGGTTGAATTAATAAAAGAAGTGTGCTTTATTTATCATAGGATCATGGGATTATCAGCAATAACAATAAGCTTCTGTGCTCTATGGTTGTAAATCACTAATTTTATGATGGACAGAGAGAGGTAGGCTTAATTTTGATATGCAAATTGAGTTTTCATGTCAGGACAATTGATGTTGGAGATGCATATGTGACAATGTTTTAGGAGATACTTTCGATTTTCAAGTACTTTACTCTACATAAAGACTTTGCTAGCAGCAGTAGTATTTTATTAACTTTTCATTTTGTGTAACTATCCTAAAAAATCAGGGACTTTTGTAATAAGAAATTATTAGTATGTAGTACAGCTTGCATTAACATGTGTTGCTGGTTTTTTGTTTGATAGGTAGCATCCTTCATGTCTTCTCTCTCCACTGTCAGTGCACAGATGGTGTGGCCATATGGTGTTTGTTGGGAGGGGGAAAGAAAGGGAGGAAGGGATCCATGTCCGGAGACTCTGGCATTAGTTTCTCTCCAGACAGCTTGGCAAAAGGTCACATGTGGGCACCAGAAGACTGATACAAACATACTTTGTTTAAATAAAGTGTGTTTCCTCTACCACGTCTGATTCTATATTGCAGCAGTGAGGTACAGTGGTTACAGTGCAGCACAGCACAGCACAGGCCAGCAGCATGGCACAGGGCTGGGAGATACCACTCTCTTGGCCCATGTGTGGTACCCGGCATGATGCTGGCAAGAGCAGAAGCTGGTGGCAACCTGTAAATCGTGACAGGCCTTGTACAATTGAATTGCCCCTGTGACAAGTAATAATGCTGTGCTTCTTGTTTATCAATGTATTTTATTAGAATAATGTGCTGAACTACTAGTTACATATCCTTTCTTATAATGGAGGTGTCAGTGTTTGGGAAAATTATAGCAGACAGCTATCGGAGGTCAGAAAATCTCATGGAACCATTTTATTCTTGTATTTAGGAATGCCAAAGTGGTTTACCTCTGTAATATTTTTCACCTTTTTTTATGTAGGATAGCTCTGGCTTGTATACCTTGATTGATGAGAAGGTGGGGAAGGGTTGAGAAAAATTCTTGTTTGTAATAAACCTGATAGTAATTTATTATAATTGTTTATAAGAAATACCTCTCAAAACAAATATATTTTCACTACAGAGTACAGATCTCAAATTAACGATATACCTCACGCAAGTAGGATATTTAAAAAAAGAGGAAGGGAGGGGGTCAACATCTATTGGCCCAGTGACCGTGGCATTTGAGAACAATAGCCCTTTGATCCAGTGCTGTTCCTTTGATTGATTCTGTCACCACATGTTGTGGGGAGGAGAGGAGAAGGGGTCTATGACCTTGGTATATCAGAACAGTGTGCCCCTTGGTTTCAGTACCAGTCATGTGGTTTGGTGAAACTGTCTCGTACCTGGGTGAGGGGGGGAGGGGGGGGAGGAGGTGGAGAGACAGTTTATCTCACCAGTAACCTTGGTGCGCTAGAACAATGGTCCTCTTTGTTCCAAAACTTCCCTTGTTACACTACTAACCAGTTCACCAAAGCTCTCCAAAGAGTTACTTTAAACTTCAAGAGTGCAGTGGACTGAGCTGGAAATGTTCAGTTTTTTGAAGATAATGAGAATGGAAGAGGTTCTTAATGGTGTGAAGACGAATGCAAAAGTGATTTTTTACAAAACTATATCTCATTCAAGCTTTCAAAAAGAAAAGAAAGCTTCACAGTAGAGTGAAGAAGTAGTTTATCTCCAAGTTTAATGATGAACCTATTGGTGAAGGTGGAGCAGAACGCTCTTTGAAGGTAAAGTTTTTCAACTTGATTGTCGCTGTAGCTACTTGCTCATTGAAAGATACATCTGCAACTTATGTACAGTCATAGTACAATCTTCTCCTTTCTGCATGAAATTCGTAATCTGGAGATGTGGGATAGTGGTACACTAAAAACTACGTGCATGACTCTTGAGCCTGTGTTAAGTGATGGCGAAGAAAGTAACTATTATGGGGATGGAACTAAACGATCTTAATGCCCATTCTTACTTTTGGAAGTTCTCCATAAAGCTGATCTTACAGTACTAAAAGAAATTTTATTCTCATTTTCCACAATGCTTTTGTAATTTTTGAATGCTACTGACTTTTGTCTTTATTGGTAGCTAGTGGTGAAAGGAGTCTTTCAAGGTTCACATTGATAAAGACGTAACCTACCTTAGGTCAACACTTTGTCAAGAACACTTGTGTGAACTGTTAAAGTTTGCTAAGATAAAGGCAAGAAAAATTTTAATATGTTTTTACCGAAGGGAAAAATAGTCTGTTCATACACTGAAGGAATAATGCACAACTTTATTAATGGAATATCTCTCTTTCACATCACATACAAGTTATTTTGTCCCTTTCCAGCTACATATATAAAAATATATGAAGAAGGGAATGGGGAGCACCAAATGTTATGACACTGCTACGGAAAAGTGTTCACTAAGCGGCCATAAGTTACATTCATACGACACAGTTGTGCTCTGACATCACAAAGAGTGCTGATAGCAGCCACTACATCCTGCTTCTGTCTGACGCCAGACAAGTAGCTGGCAAATGAACAGTCATCCGTCAAACACTTTAGTGTACTCACAGCTTTACTCAGCCAGTTGTCTAGAGTTACCAGTTGTCACCATTAGCAAACAGTTAACCACTTGTTACCGCCACACATTTGTTGTTGAGCATTTGCCTCAGTCATCGTATACACTGAATGTTGCAGGGTGAGTGATTAAGAGCTAGAACTCTAGAGACTGTGACAAACAGCAGAGCCAGGCTGAAACTGCTATCAGATTACTTAGTCATTGTTCATTAAATTAGGTTTATATTATTTTTTAGAATTTTAACCTTAGTACCACGTCATCACATCATCACACTAAAACTGATTACTTGTATATACAGGGTGACTGGTGATGACACAAACTTTCAGGGATGATGGAAAACGATAAATGTATAAATTATTTGAGGTAAGGGACCAAGGTTCGGAAACAACAGAGTCCAAAGTTGTAAGCGACAATTGTTCTGATGCCTCTGGCAGTGTAATACATGTACAGGTACCGTTGTTGCTAATAATGTAGAGTAGGTAACTTTCATAGGTGGTAGCTTGGACCAAAACTATAAAGAGTCAAGTAAACATGGCCTTTAAATGGCACATCTTAAGAGCTATGAGCACTCGTTCATCTTAGATTCTGTGAAACAGATCTCTGCTACTGTAAGCTCTTTGATTTCCATCTTTTTGGAGAAGGTAGTATCGACCAAAACAAGGAAAGAAGTCCAGTAAATATGGGATTTAAAATGCATATTGTAAGAGGTATGGGCACTTGTTCAGTAGAAGATAAGATGTGTGTTTCACTCTAACTAAGATGAAAAAGTTTATGACATCATCAATCACCCTGTATACAATTTTAATAAATGATTGTTAATCATTACTCATTGTGTTGCTAACATTATTACTTTGGATATATGATTTTGCCCAGTGATTATGTTGGGCACCAAACTTATTTGATGAATGCAACTATCAATTTATCAGGAATCTATTGCCTGCAGAATTTTTTTTAGAACTGCGCGATATTCAAGCACTAAGTTATTGCTGTGGAATGTTCACAGCAACCATAATGGAGCATGTACAGCATCATGAAAGATCTTATTTGTGGGGTCTGGACTGTTTTGCATCAGCGTCAATAATACTTGCTTTTTAAGACAATCGTGTGTGCATCACTATGTATATGTTGGTGAAGTTGGGACTTCATAGACCACTCAATTTGCTTATTGCACACTCGCCATAAAACAGTCTCTCCATCAGTAGTGAAAACGTCACTCGCAGGAACCCAAAATTTCAATGGAGATGATAGTGTTAATGCAACAGGTGGAATTATGAACACAAACTGTCGTGAACCCTTAAGAAGCGCTATTTGCAAAAGTTTTCTTGGTGCAAGCACTCCCTTGTTCTGAATCTGTAGAGATCTCTCGTAGTTGAAAACATCTGGTCGCTAATTTTTTGTTGCCTCACTATCAATCTCAACAGCACACAAAGCCCTTCACTACACACAATATACTACACACAGCATTGTTATTGTACCTGTTCTGCTTTTGAGAACTGAAATATAAAAGCTTAGAATATTAAGCAAACGTACATCCTTCATAATCCAACGCAAAGCACAGTTAACCATGTTTTATTGCACTACATCAAGATTTTTAGTAATCATTCACTTTCATGCTAGATGTGATTAGGGCATTTTTCTATGAGAGCTACTTTCCAGGGTGTTGGGAAACACGAATATGGGTAAAAATGCAATGTTATGAGATTGCATAGAGCGAAAATATGTAAAAAAGTAATTACATTAAAATATGTAAATCTACATAATGATAAAAATAAACATATCAATGATGAAAATATAAATTGTGAATATTTTCAAGTGGGTGGGAGTGATGGAAAAAAAAATGTAATTGCACAAAAATCCGGACTCTAGTAAGCTATGATTTTATTGACAACAACTGAATATTTATGTCTCAAAACCTTCATGATATTTAGAATTTCATCAATGAATACTGGTTTGATGAGCAGTGATCTTTTTAAAATTACAGTCTCTATATGTTCTAGGAATGTTATATCTGATGCATTCTCAAGTTTTTGTTTCAGTAATTAGTATGAATTAAAATGAGTTAAATCTATTTTAGCATAAGCAACAATGGTAGCAGCTTGTCTTCTTACCAGTCTGCTCTTCACAGCTTTTCATGTGAATTTTATTTCATTTGATGATTGCATAATATACAGTACCATCCTATTTTCCTTGTTTTTCTTTCCTTAATCGTGTGATTTAATATCGACTTATCTACTGGTACTTTTAAGTATCTAAAAAATGAACTACTGTTTGCTTTAGAAAGAATTAAAGACCTTCATTAACTTTCACAAATTACCTTAGTCCTTGATGTAACCCATTTTTAACATTACTTTTTTGGGAAAGGTGTCTCACATCAATGGAAGAAAATGTTCAGTTTGCTACTTAGCTTTTTATTGCAAAGAGAACTACTATATAAACCAGTTCAGTATTTCATGACTGGTTGGTAAGTAGATACTACAAATACTCAATATTTCACTTACTTAGATTATAATTGTCTCTTTAGGTAAGATATGACCTGTAGGTACTGTTAGTAACTTTCAAAAGTGGTCATGGTAACCAAGAGTCAAGTTTACTGAAGTGTCCTTGACTGTATATACAGACCCCAGTACAGGTATGTGATAAAAACAGTGTCACTAATTGTGGCATAGAAGATACAGGTTCCGTTGATATTTAAGAATTTTTTCTCTGAGGATTGTGATTTCATAAAGTGATACTTTAATTTTCACAGATTACCAGAACTACTGTTTTCTGAATGTTGTATTCTTAAGCTTCCTGAGATCATAGTCAATGTGTGTCAAGATGTTTTATGTTTCTACCATGGGATCTGTGAACTTTCTATATTTGGGGCTTCTAATTTCTGATTACTATCTGTATAGGACACAGATACAAATGTCTTCGAGAAAATGGTAGATATCGAAATAGACAACAGAGGGATAGAGAAACAATTAACATCACTCAAAAGAGGAAAGGCCACTGGTCCTGATGGGATACCAGTTCGATTTTACACACAGTACGCAAAGGAACTTGCCCCCCTTCTTGCAGCAGTGTACCGTAGGTCTCTAGATGAGCGAAGCGTTCCAAAGGATTGGAAAAGGGCACAGGTCATCCCCGTTTTCAAGAAGGGACGTCGAACAGATGTGCAGAGCTATAGACCTATATATCTAACGTCGACCAGTTGTAGAATTTTGGAACACATATTATGTTCGAGTATAATGACTTTTCTGGAAAGTAGAAATCTACTCTGTAGGAATCAGCATGGGTTTGGAAAAAGACGGTCGTGTGAAACCCAGCTCGCGCTATTCATCCACGAGACTCAGAGGGCCTTAGACACGGGTTCACAGGTAGGTGCCATGTTTCTTTACTTCCGCAAGGCATTCGATACAGTTCCCCACAGTCGTTTAATGAACAAAGTAAGAGCATACGGACTACCAGACCAATTGTGTGACTGGATTGAGGAGTTCCTAGATAACAGAACGCAGCATGTCATTCTCAATGGAGAGAAGTCTTCCGAAGTAAGAGTGATTTCAGGTGTGCCGCAGAGGAGTGTCATAGGACTGTTGCTATTCACAATATACATAAATGACCTGGTGGATGACATCGGAAGTTCACTGAGGCTTTTTGCAGATGATGCTGTGGTGTATCGAGAGGTTGCAACAATGGAAAATTGTACTGAAATGCAGGAGGATCTGCAGCGAATTGACGCATGGTGCACAGAATGGCAATTGAATCTCAATGTAGACAAGTGTAATGTGATGCAAATACATAGAAAGATAGGTCCCTTATCATTTAACTACAAAGCAGCAGGTCAGCAACTGGAAGCAGTTAATTCCATAAATTATCTGGGAGTACGCATTAGGAATTATCATATAAAGTTGATCGTCGGTAAAGCAGATGCCAGACTGAGATTCATTGGAAGAATCCTAAGAAAATGCAATCCGACAACAAAGGAAGTAGGTTACAGTACGCTTGTTCGCCCACTGCTTGAATACTGCTCAGCAGTGCGGGATCCGCACCAGATAGGGTTGATAGAAGAGATAGAGAAGATCCAACGGAAAGCAGCGCGCTTCGTTACAGGATCACTTAGTAATCGCGAAAGCATTACGGAGATGATAGATAAACTCCAGTGGAAGACTCTGCAGGAGAGATGCTCAGTAGCTCGGTACGGGCTTTTGTTGAAGTTTCGAGAACATCCCTTCACCGAAGAGTCAAGCAGTATATTGCTCCCTCCTACGTATATCTCGCGAAGAGACCATGAGGATAAAATCAGAGAGATTAGAGCCCACACAGAAGCATACTGACAATCCTCCTTTCCACGTACAATACGAGACTGGAATGGAAGGGAGAACCGATAGAGGTACTCAGGGTACCCTCCGCCACACACCGTCAGGTGGCTTGCGGAGTATGGATGCAGATGTAGATGTAGATGTAAATCTAGCTTCTTCCATGTTTTGGGACTGTTATTCTACTTTAAAGAGTTGATACATTTTAATTACTTTGCTCATCTTCACAGAAATGTAAATATGAAAATTATCACTAATCACTGATAACAAATTAATATAATCAGGTTTGCTTGTCACTGAATGTGAAGTTTGATTCTATACTACATTTCTTTGAATCACAATCTATCCCCCTAAAAACATAGCCCCATTATTACAGAAACTGCTGTCATATATCACATGTTCATCTCCTGTTTTTCAAGTTTTTATTTTTTTACTTTTTCTTCAAATCCAGACTTAATGTGGCAGAGACCAGTTCTCAGAATGGGATATTGGTTTTTATGAAACAGTTTCTTGGCGTGTGAGGGATCCATCACGCACAACTGTCTATTACCAACAGTCCAAAAAAAGAGGATTGGTCACATGTGACGATAACAAAGCCAAATCGTCTGTCTAGTTTCTTATTCAACAAACTCGCGCAAAGGTTGGAGGTTTTTTTTTCACTCTGATTTTCATCCCCCCCCCACCAATCAAGAATCAACCATTGGCCTTGATTTGAAAACACAAGCTATAGAATGGCAGACATGTGATTAGGCCGGGCGGAAACGACAGGAAACCATGTGTCGATACATTAAAAGTTGTACCAGAACGTTAATTTGAATAGTTACTTAAATAACCGACACATGAAGGGTAAAATCTTGGATTTCCTGATGACAAGCAGACAATAAGTTTATGATTCATTTGATGTAAAGAGAGAACCAGTGACTACAAGTCTCTTACATTATCAACAACATTACATATTATATCTGGGGGAAGGAGGCCTTGCCCATCGTGGATGTGATGGGTTGAGCTTTTTGTAATCCTTCAAATTGGGTTGTCATGTGGGTTTATCAGGTTGGCTTAAGGGTTTGGGACTTTCCATGATGGGAAGTATTTTTCAGATTCACCTGCAAAGCAACTTTTCAGACGCTGTAGCGGGAAGCAGTACCTTCCAGTAGAGCTCTAATGGCGAGAGCTGCAACTGACTAAATAAAGTGCCTACATTCTGTGTGTTTATTTAGGGCACTCAACAGCAAGGTTATTAGTACAATACATTTGCTAAAGTAGCACTAGACGAATGGATTAAAAGAACTAAAACTACCATATAATTTCACGTATAATTACAATCAGTTTGTCTCATTTCTACTCACATTCACTTATCCAGTCAGACCTAATCATAAACAATTTAAAACTGTACCATACTTGTGTCATTGTCAACCAAAATACAGGATGGATCAGTTGATAGGCCAACCTCTGCCCTCTTATCCAAATATAAAATGTATCCATTTAAAATGTGGCATACTGTAATGTGTACACCACACATAGGTAGGCCCTCCCACCAAAGCAGGAAGCCATATGCCAGTGATCTGTGATCCTAAGATGAATAATACGTACTTCTTCTGGCCGCTGAGACAATATGGAGGCACACCATGGCCAAGTAGTTGGCTTTATCCCCCGTAGCTTATTGTCTGTTACTTTCAACCAGTCTCATTCCCACCATCTTATGACCCTGTACCACAATCGTGCTTGTATGGCATGCACCAGGACAGCACACTGAGCCACCTGCAGTAGAACACACAAAGCTTTGGCTGCCACATCTGCTAAATCCATTCTTCTAAAACCAGTGCACTGATACCCATCAGTAAGCCATTGCACATGGAGAAGGGAGTTCTGAATGTTATGTCTCTAGTAGGCACTTTCGTTTTGCTCCAATGCCCTCAAGCTTGCACCAACTCTGCACCACACACAGTTAATTTGTTTTGGAAACGAATGCTGAGGACGCACTCAAGAAAAGTGAGTGAACAACCCAAATGATCTTCCTGCTTATATCCATCTATAAATGCAGGTACAAAGTTGTGGTGCTCATTTTAAATTTCATTAAAAACTCAAATTCACAACATATGCAGGAGTGAAGTCTCTTCTATACCCTGCTAAGTTTAAAATTATTCTAGACCCCTTCAGTATCCGAGGTGGCAGTCGGTTCCAATCCTTGGTCTGTGTTAGATCTGAGAGCCATGACTGCTAAATATTGCACATGAAGCCCAGAAACCTCACTCAAAGTCTAAAATCTTTGAAATTTAAAACTGGATTCCTCATTTGCAGGTTAGGTACATTTCAATGCGACAAGAACAGTTTAGATCAAAACACACACACACAAATCTGTAGAAAATCTAAAATCATTGTAACCAACACACACATCCAGAGCTACACTGCTCTGTGGTCCTTATGTTGGACACTATATCACTGATAGCAATTGAGAACAGAGATACATTTAAAAGACTGTTTTCAGGGATACCATTTTCCTGGACAAATCTGTCAGACAGAACGTAAGTAACTCTGTATCTAAAAAAGAAAAAGTTATGATAGGAGGGACTATACGAGTATGTGTGGTCTTCCACGGAAACACCATTGACTCAACTGAATGAGAATATTGTGCCTCAAGAAGTAGTATCATACACCTTGTCTATAGAAACTATACCTACAAGAGTTGCCTTGCTGGAGAGCCATAGGGCAGATCCCTGCATCAGTCTCTTCAAGAAACTTATTTCAGCTGACACCCCCATATTTCTGGGTTACAGCCTCCACAGAATGGCTGATCTCTTTGGGAAGAGGAATGAAGGTCTTGTGGGGATATTCATCGATGACAAATATTACCCCCTCCCCTCCTGGACACCAATTTATAAGCAGTATCTGCAATTGCGTGGATGCAATACAGAATGACAGTATGCATACTATACCTGCCTTGTAGTGATGGTATAGGCTGAGGAGCAAAAACATTCTAACTACCTACTTAATTATGTGTTAGTCAACATTTGGAACACTAACAGCAGTGACTCTGTGCAACATGGATTCAACAAGCTCAGGGTAGGCTTTTGGAGGTCTGCTCCCAAGTCACACAATTCCCATAAATTATGAGCCACTGGTCTGTGGACATACAGTTAGCACTCAGTAGTGTCGTAGATGTGTTCAAATGACTTCAGATCTTGCGAAGTTGGTGGTCAAATGTCAATATGGGTTCACTATCATGTTTCGCAAATACTGAAGAACGATTCTGACCTTGAGACATGGACAGTTATCCTGCTGAAAGATGCCACTGCCATCAGAGAATATCAAGCATGAAGGGATGCAGATGGTCTGCAATAATGTTCAGATAGTCTATAGCTGTTAAGTGTCTTCAATTAATATCAAATGTCTCATGGAATCTCATGTGAAAGTCCCCTATATCACACTATTTAAAGCGCAACAACCAATCTTTGTTACACAGTAAGAATGGATACACAATTATCACCCTACAGTTAACAAAACCAGTCCAAGGCAGGGCGATGTAAAGTTAGAGAGACACATTGCGTACTGCAATACAAACAGTTGTCCAAGTGAGATACAATAAGCAGTTCAGTCACGTATGCGTAGTGTCAGCGATACGAGAGCACAGCACAATTTAAAGTAAGTTCACGGTGGCAAGGCAGCCAGTTTTATTTCCTGTTTAACTGTTCATGCCTGCCTGTTCCCAGCCACAGCTGAAGTCTTTGGCTGTGTATAATACAGGCTATCGACGTCACTGCATTAAGATACAGAACTGCCCCATAGGTCGAAAGTGACCCTATCAGTAGCAAGATGGCCATACCAGGGGGGGGGGGGGGGGGGGGGGGGGCACGGCAGCAAATGGTTCAACGACCATCTTGACATTGGCTGGTGTCTATGGTCGTGCTGCGTCCTCTGCTAGTAGTAGGGGCGTCCTCAGCTGGTGCTGGTGTAGCAGGACAATCGTTGGACTGACGTGGGTGTGCTGTAGGCTGTGGGAGATCCCAGAGTGCATCCCTGGATTGGTGTGACTCTGTAGGAGGCCAGGAAATGGGTCAGGACCTTGGCTTTGGGAGTCGCTGACACTATTTTTCGCATTTGCACATTAACTATGTAGACTAACCACTCCGCTTCACCACTGGAGGCTGGGCGGAAAGGCGCAGTTATCAGGTGCGTTATGCTGTTTTGAGAGAGGAAATCCTGAAATATACCAGATGAGAATTGAAGGCTATTATCTGAAACGATTGTTATTGGGCTTCTTCAGTGTCGAATATTTCTGCAAGGTGTTCATTCGTCTCTTGTTGCGACATTGAGAATTCGAATGTCATATGGGAATCTTGAGTATGCATCAATAATAATGGGCCACATCTCTCACACGAATAAGCTGGCAAACTCCACATGCATGCATTCCCATGGTTACTGTGGCATTGGCCAGGCACTGTATGTCCTTGTGCCTTGTGTCGAGACAGTATGTGCACTGCCTTGTGTGTCATTTCCCAGTAGTCAGCGTGCAGGAGGTTTATGACAAGCAAATGCAGTGGCAGGCCTAAAATGAATTGTATAATTGTTTGAAGAGGGCTCAATGTTGGAGTCGTTGGGCCATTTTTGCAAGAGGTCGGCTCTTGTGGATGAACAAGAAAATCAGTAGTTTATGGTCAGTAATGAGGTATCATAGCGTGTAGGCTTTCACGGCCGGCATCGTCAGTAGTTAAAACTTCCGGGCTGAGAGGCCGTGGTCGAACAGTAGAACTACTTCTCCCTGACGTTTCGTTGCCAGCTGCGGACAACATCTTCCGAGGCGAGTCTACTACTGGATACCAAGCCGCGGAGGTCCTGTATATATAGAGCGGGTAGAGGGCACCACCACTCGTCACGTGATGTCAACAGTAAAACTATCTCTGACTGGCGTCATTACTCTCGATCGAAGGTAATCGATTGTCACATCTTTGATGCAAGGTTGATCGCCATATTTTATCTAACTTCAAACCTTCTTCTTTCTTGTTAAAATTATTGTGGTGTTTAAAAATCTCTATCGCCTCTCTATACCTACGTGCATGATAATGCGATGTCTTAGCTAGCACGCTTGTCTCGCTAAATTTTTTCTCATGGTCTCCGTCTTCGAAAACATGTTCTGCTACAGCTGACTTATCCGTGTGTCCCAATCGGCAGTTCCTCTTGTGTTCAGTCAGGCGAGTATTGATACTTCTTTTAGTTGTTCCAATGTAAACTTTCCCACAACTACACGGAATTTTGTAAACACCCGGAGTAGCTAAAGGGTTCTTAGTTCTTAGTTGGTCTGTAGATTGTTTCAATTCTAAACTTGGCTAGCACTTTTCCGATACGGTCCGTAATATTATGGATGTAAGGAAGCTCTATATATACAGGACCTCCGCGGCTTGGTAGCCAGTCGTAGACTCGCCTCGGAAGATGTTGTCCGCAGCTGGCAACGAAACGTCAGGGAGAAGAAGTTCTACTGTTCGACCACGGCCTCTCAGCCCGGAAGTTTTAACTACTGAGTAATGAGGTAATTTTTGCACTGTAAAGAAGTGTATGGTATTTTTGAGTTCTAAATATGATCACAAGGACTTCTTTTTCGATTTTAGAATAGTTTATTTTGGCTGAGATTAACGTTTTATACCTTCTTTCTCATCGGCGACTTTGTGAGAAAGGATGGCCTCGATGCTATTTTCGGAGTGTCGGTGGTCTGGATAAGGCGTGTGAACGGGTCATAGGTCGCCAGACAAGGAGCGAACTTTAGCTATTGCTTTAACTTTTGAAAAGTGTTCCGACATTACTTTGACTATTGACATTTTCCACCTTTCTGATGTAAATTATTACGAGGTATGGCAATATGGGCGCTATTTGGTATTAATTTGACATAGTAATTAATTTCATCACTAAATGCCTCAAGAGCTTTTAGGTGGCAGAAAATGGTAATCTGGGCGTTATTTGGCATTAATTTGGCATAGTAATTAATTTTATCACGAAATGCATCAAGAGCTTTTAGGTGGCAGAAAATGTATTTTTTCCTGTGGCTTCCACACGTTTCCGAGTTCGATGAAGTTCTCAAAGACTCAATATGTAGCCCAAGTACTCTACTTACTCTTGAAAGAATTCACATTTTGTATGTTGTACGTCAGTCAATTTTATTACAGTGTCTGGAACAGAAGACGGAAGTTCGCAAGACGTTGCTCTTTCTTAGCACCACTTAGTACACTCATCAATAAAAATTTTTCATTGCCCTGACGTCGTGCAGGTGTGTTACTATCGTGGATGTTCCTGTACCGATCGAAAGGTCATCCCTGACGTCGTTTGTAAGCATACAGAAAGTTAACATGAGCTCTACCTACTGGTAGAGCGCTTCACTCGAATGGCTTGCAACATTTCAGCTGAAAGTAAACTATCGCTAGGGACGCGTTAGAGACGTCTGTGGAACAGTACAGTGAACATCAATCACGCCACGAAAGACAGTATCAACCAATGCTTGGACCGCATCATAACGTTATGCGCAGAAGGCTTGCAGACAAGGGAAGTTGTTCGACGTGTGCACCGGATGTGATGTGATGTGGACATGAAATCGGTTCCAGTTGACAGGTAGTGTTGAGTACTTACACCGCACAGGCTGTCCACGTTCGACAGGTGCACAGGATGATCCATATCTACGACGTGTAAGTCAAAGAAACAGTCGGCTCGGTGCTCCAGAAATGAATTCGGCGTGCGAAGTGGCTATAGCACATGAATCGGATCAAACTGTTAGGAGACAAATTCATGAGGCGAACCTTCATTTCCGATGACCTTGACGAGCACCACGTCGTACCACACAACACCATGGGCTCAGTTACAAATTGGCAAGAAATTACGCAAGCCAGCCGGTGTGGCCGAGTGGTTCTAGGCGCTTCAGTCTGGAACCGCGCGACCGCTACGGTCGCAAGTACGAATCCTGCCTCGGGCATGGATGTTTGTGATGACCTTAGGTTAGTTAGGTTTAAGTAGTTCTAAGTTCCAGGGGACTGATGACCTCAGATATTAAGTCTCATAGTGCTCAGAGCCATTTGAACCAAGCCAATTACGCAAAACGGACTCCCCAAGGAATGGCATCAGGTGTGATTTATGGAAGAATACTCGGACCTGTTTGCATCCTGAAGCAGACAACGTGTCTGGATACGACCCGGTAAATAGAACGCCTCCAACATTGTGTTCCACATGTGCAACATGTTGGTGGTAGCGTGATGTTCTGCGTGCCATTACATGGGGCCACAATACACCTCTAGCGGTTGTTGGGAGCAACCACACTGCTCTACGATACAGGGGCGAGATTCTGCAAACCATCGCCAACATTTTCGTGACAATTTCAACTTGATGGATGTTAACTCGCGTGCTCACCGTGCTGTTGTCGAGAACATGCACCTTCAACATGCTAGGATCACCAGTGTGGACTGCCTGCATGTTCCCTGGACATGAACCCAATCGATCATCTACATCTACATGACTACTCTGCAATTCACATTTAAGTGCTTTGCAGAGGGTTCATCGAACCACAATCATACTATCTCTCTACCATTCCACTCCCGAACAGCGCGCTGGCAAAACGAACACCTAAACCTTTTTGTTCGAGCTCTGATTTCTCTTATTTTATTTTGATGATCATTCCTACCTATGAAGGATGGGCTCAACAAAACATTTTCGCATTCGGAAGAGAAAGTTGGTGACAAATTTCGTAAATAGATCTCGCCGCGACGAAAAACGCCTTTGCTTTAATGACTTCCATCCCAAATCGCGTATCATATCTGCCACACTCTCTCCCCTATTACGTGATGATAAAAAACGAGCTGCCTTTTTTCCACCCTTTCGATGTCCTCCGACAATGCCATCTGTTAACGATCCCACACCGCGCAGCAATATTCTAACAGAGGACGAACGAGTGTAGTGTAAGCTGTCTCTTTCGTGGACTTCTTGCATCTTCTAAGTGTCCTACCAATGAAACGCAACTATGGCTCGCCTTCCCGACAAAATTGTCTATGAGGTCTTTCCAACTGAAGTTGTTCGTGATTTTAACACCCAGGCACTTAGTTGAATTGACAGCCTTGAGAATTGTACTATTTATCGAGTAATCATATTCCAACGGGTTCCTTTTGGAACTCAGGTGGATCACCTCACACTTTTCGTTATTTAGCGTCAATTGCCACCTGCCACACCATATAGCAATCTTTTCTAAATCCCTTTGCAACTGATTATGGTCTTCGGATGACCTTACTAGACAGTGAATTACAGAATCGTCTGCAAACAACTGAAGAGAACTGCTCAAATTGTCACCCAGATCATTTATATAGATCAGGAACAGCAGATGTCCCAGGACGCTTCCCTGGGAAACACCTGATATCACTTCAGTTTTACTCGATGATTTGCCGTCTATTACTACGAACTGCGAACTTCCTGACAGGAAATCACGAATCCAGTCGCACAGCTGAGACGATACCCCATAGGCCCGCATCTTGATTACAAGTGGCTTGTGAGGAACGGTGTCAAAAGCTTTCCGGAAATCCCGAAATACGGAATCAACCTGAGATCCCCTGTCGATAGCGGCCATTACTTCGTGCGAATAAAGAGCTAGCTGCGTTGCACAAGAACGATGTTTTCTGAAACCATGTTGATTACGTATCAATATATCGTTCCCTTCGAGGTGATTCATAGTGTTTGAATACAGTATATGCTCCAAAACCCTACTGCAAACCGAGGTCAATGATATAGGTCTGTAGTTCGATGGATTACTCCTACTACCCTTCTTAAACACCGGTGCGACCTGCGCAATTTTCCAATCTGTAAGTACAGATCTATCGGTGAGCGAGCGGTTGTATATGATTTCTAAGTAGGGAGCTATTGAATCAGCGTAATCTGAAAGGAACCTAATCGGTATACAATCTGGACCTGAAGACTTGCCCATATCAAGTGATTTGAGTTGCTTCGCAACCCCTAAGGTATCTACTTCTAAGAAACTCATGCTAGCAGCTGTTCGTGTTTCAAATTCTGGAATATTCCATTCGTCTTCCCTGGTGAAGGAATTTCGGAAAACTACGTTCAATAACTCCGCTTTACCGGCACAGTCGTCGGTAACAGTATCATCGGCACTGCGCAGCGAAGGTATTGAGTGCGTCTTGCTGCTTGTGTTCTTTAAATACGACCAGAATTTCTTTGGATTTTCTACGAAATTTTGAGACAATGTTTCGTTGTGGAACCTATTAAAGGCATCTCGCATCGAAGTCCGGGCCAAATTTCGCGCGTCTGTAAATTTTAGCCAATCTTCGGGATTTCGCGTTCTTCTGAACTTCACATGCTTTTTCCGTTGCCTCTCCAACAGCGTTCGGACCTGTTTTGTGTACCATGGGGGATCAGTTCCATCTCTCGCCAATTTATGAGGTATGAATCTCTCAATTGCTGTCGCTACTATATCTTTGAATTTGAGCCACATCTCGTCTACATTTGCATAGTTAGTTCGGAAGGAATGGAGATTCTCTCTTAGGAAGGCTTCCAGTGACACCTTATCCACTTTTTAAAATAAAATTATGTAGCGTTTGTGTCTGGTGGATTTGGAAGAAACGACCTTGTGATCACTAATCCCTGTATCAGTCGTGATGCTGTCTATTAGCTCTGGATTGTTTGTGGCTAAGAGGTCAAGTGTGTTTTCGCAACCATTTACAATTCGCGTGGGTTCGTGGACTAACTCAAATGGTTCAAATGGCTCTGAGCACTATGGGACTTAACAGCTGAGGTCATCAGTCCCCTAGAACTTAGAACTACTTAAACCTAACTAACCTAAGGACATCACACACAACCATGCCCGAGGATTCGAACATGCGACCGTAGCGGTCTAACGGTTCCAGACTGACGCGCCTAGAACCGCACGGCCACACCGGCCGGCCGTGGACTAACTGCTCGAAATAATTTTCGGAGAAAGCATTTAAGACAATCTCGGAAGATGTTTTCTGCCTATCACCGGTTTTGAACAAGTATTTTTGCCAACATATCGAGGGAAGGTTGAAGTCCCCACCAACTATAACCGAATGAGTGGGGTATTTATTTGTTACGAGACTCAAATTTTCTCAGAACTTATTTCAGGCTTTAGCCAGCTTTCTGTACCTATAACGATTTCAGATTCTGTGCTTTCTATTAGCGCTTGTAGCTCAGGGACTTTCCCAGCACAACTACAATTGCGACTGTTCCTTGATCCAAGCACGTCCTGTATTTGCCATGCACCCTTTGAGATTGCAGCCCACCCCGTACTTTCCCGAGGCCTTCTAACCTAAAAAACCGCCGAGTCCACGCCACACAGCCTCCGCTACCCGTGTAGCCGCCAGCTGAGTGTAGTGAACTCCTGACCTATTCAGCGGAACCCGAAACCCCACCACCCTATGGCGCAAGTCAAGTAATCTGCCAACACGATCTGATCTTCATGGCATCCGGAAGGACCCTTTCCCCATCAGGAATGACTCCACCCGGAATGCACACGGAGTGCACACTGGATTTCTTCCCCTCCTTAGCTGCCATATCCCTAAGGGCCCCATTACGCGCCTAACATTGGAGCTCCCAACTACCAATAAGCCCACCCTCTGCAATTGCCCGGACCTTGAAGGCTGAGAATGATCCTCTGAAACAGGGCACGCAGCTGCATCTGGCTCAGCCAGAGACAGTGCCTGAAACCTGTTTGCCAGACGCACGGGGGAGGCTTTCTGATCAGCCTCCGGGGACGTCTTTCGCTGCCTGTCACGTCTTGGAACGACCTCCCAATCAACTACAGCGAAAGCTCAGCCCCACTGCGGGCAGCAACCGGGGCAACCACAGTGGCAGACCGATCTGGGGACAGACGGGACGAGGTTGACATCCCCGTATACCCAAGTCCGGCTCCCCGTAGTGGTGTCCATTGGTAACAGTCTCAAGCTGCGCGACCAAAGTCAGCGCCGCTTGCAGCTGTGAGCGAAGGGATGCCAACTCAGCCCTCATCCGAACACAGCAATCACAGTCCCTGTCCATTCTAATCGATGTTGAACAACAGTTACTGAAACACGAGTCCGTGCCTAGATAACGCAAGGGACACACGCAAAGAATGTATGAACTAACCTGTACGAATGCCTAACGACTGCGCTACAATCTGCCTAATTACACCTCCTATACGAAACTCACACGCAATTTAAGTTAGAATCTATGAAGTAAACACTAAAGCGCGATGCTACAACTCTCAAATACTATAATACGCTCGAAATTTATGAATTAAACAATGCAAGTACCCAAAAACACATGTGAAACCGACTGAGACGAGCTATTTTTGGAAGTCAACAACGACCTCGCACTCTGCTCGATTTACGACGAATCGCCAGAGAAGAGTGGAACAATTTGGACCAGGGCTGACTTGGTGATCTCATCGATGGTATGCCACGACGGACTCAAGCCTGCATCGAAGCAAGGGGACGTTCCACTACACATTGAGGTCGCTCAAGAGTGCTATGAAACATCTCGCACGGGAAACAGGCGATTTTGTCGTTACATAAATGTTTTTTGGACTGAGTGATCAGGACACATTGCAAATGAATATATAGATAATTACAAAACGATACCGATATATTTCGACGGGTTGTAGAGGGTGTCGTGAGGAACAAATTGAAGAGACGAACCCGTGTCTTGAAATGTCATCCAACGACGATACATGGCGTCGAAGTTATAGGCGCCAGCGCCTGCGACTAGGCCACCCATTCGGCTGCAAACCTGTACGAGGAACGCGTCGCAATGTTGTTTGTTAGTCCGTGATCGCGACTGATTGCCACGATCGCTGGTGGAAAAGCATTTGTGTCCTCAATTTTTTCCTCACTACGTACTCTAAAACCCCTCGAAGTTTGTCGGTATAATTTTGTAACATCCTGTATAGACATGCTTTACAATTTTTGTTTTCTGTTCCATGACTTTGTAAATAAAGGGGTGATAGAAAACGTACGTACGTACGTGTAGGTGTGTGTGTGTGTGTGTGTGTGTGTGTGTGTGTGTGTGTGTGTGTGTGTCGAGTATTTTGAACCAATTTCTCCAAAAACGTTGGAAAATTGATGGTGTACTATTAATTCCGAATGGCAGTCTGTTAAATCTGTACTACCACAATTCTGTGTTAATAACCGTGAACTGGAGTGACCGTTCGTCAAGCGGCAATTGCAAATATGCTTGGGATAAATCAATTTCAGAAAGATACCGGCCACCCGACAGGTATGACACGAGTTCTTCTGTCCTTAGGACGGGATAGATATCAGTCTCTGATTGTGACTCTATGGTTGTTTTAAAATCACCAAAAATATGGAGATAACCATCTGATTTACATCTAATTACCAACGGCGTTGCTCACAGACTTGATGTGACGCGTGCGTGGATGTCTTGCTGCACCAGATGATCTAATTCCGCAATGAGGTCATCTCACTAAGCTACTGGCACTGGTCTAGCTTTAGAGTGGTGAGTTGCCGCAGAATATTAACTGAATGTGAGCTACATAATTAGTTGCACAGTCTAAGCTTGGTGAAAATAGATTTGAAAATTTAGTGCACAATGAATCAAATGGTTCAAATGGCTCTGAGCGCTATGGGACTTAACATCTTTGGTCATCAGTCCCCTAGAACTTTGAACTACTTAAACCTACCTAACCTAAGGACAACACAACACCCAGCCATCACGAGGCAGAGAAAATCCCTGACCCCGCCGGGAATCGAACCGGGAACCCGGGCGCCGGAAGCGAGAACGCTACCGCACGACCACGAGATGCGGGCAGCTGCCCATGCAGCACGTAACTTATGCATCAACCAAGAAATGCGAGCCTAAATGCTGCCATATGCGTCTGTTGCTCATAAAGCTGAGAGAGCAAACTATCGATTTCTGACAATTGTACACACTCAGGTAAGAGGACGTAAATGTTGTACAAAATAGTATCAGGGGTTTAGTAGAAAGCAGAAAAGCACACTGCTTAGCAATGTCAGTTGTGATACTCTCTTAAAGACTTATGTACTATGAGTCTCCGTACGATATTCATTTTCTAGATGAAATGGCACGGGTGGTGGTGGTGGTAGTCGTCGTCGTCGTCGTCGTCGTTTCGGTTTCATGAGCTGTTGCGGTATAAGCTGCTGCTATTCCATAATTTGCGTTTGCTGTTTTTGTTCTTGTTCCATTATTCGCTTTCATAGTTGTTCCTGTTATTGAGTTTCAAGTTACAGTTGTTGCTTTCATTGATATTATTGTTTCGCCTGATGGTGGAATTGTAGCTGGTGCCACACTTTGATGAATCCCGGATTCATGATCACTAAACTTCGTCTTTTGTCATAACAAACGCATGCTAAGTTCGAATCCTCGGTGCAAATTTGACGCTTGGTAAAGTTCAAGAAACACTCCTTACTGTATAATAAGGATGGATGAAAAACTATCACTTGATATTTCACAAAATCATTCCGCGCCGGGTCGTTATAAAGCAGTAGACATACCCCAAGAGAAGAATCCAGATGGTCTGTGGGCACGAAAGTCCGTCAGCATCCGTATATTGTAGTCCACAGAGTTGTCCAAATGAGATCCGATAAGCAGTCTCGTTACTTAAGCAAAGCGTGAGCGAGATAGATACTAGAGCACAGCATGATGCGAAAGTAATTTCATTCCGGTACGGCGACCTGTTTTATGTCCGAGATAAGGCCCACGTGATTGCTCAAGGGTGCCTCTTACTGGCCGCAGGTGAAGATTACACTTAGGTGATAGAAGTGATGGGTCAGCTCCTAATATCGTGTCGAATCTCCTTTTGCCCAGCGTAGTACAGCAACTCGACGTGGCACGGACTGAACAAGCCATTGGAAGTCCCCTGAGCCATGCTGCCTTGTAGCATTCCATAATTGCTAAAGTGTTGCCGGTGCAGGATTTTGGGCACTAGATGACCTCTCGATTATGTCCCATAAGTGTTCGATGAGCTTCATGTCGGGTGATCTGGGTGGCCAAATCATTTGCTTGAATTTTCCAGAATGTTCTTCACACCAGTCGCGAACAACTGTAGCCTGGCGACGTGACGTATTGTCACCCATAAAAGTACCATCGCTGTTCGGGAACATGAAGTCCATGAATGACTGCAAATGGTCTCAAAGCAGCCGAACTAACCATTTCCAGTCAACAATCGGTTCAGTTGAACCTGATGACCCAGTCCATTACATGTAAACAAAGCCCAGACCATTATGGAGTCACACCCAGCTTGCACAGAACCTTGTTGACGACTTGTGTCTATGGCTTCGTGGGGTCTGCGCCACACTCCAATCCTACCATCTGCTCTTACCAACTGAAATCTGGACCCATCCGACCGGGCCACGGTTTTCCGGTCGCCTAGGATCCAAATGATATGTCACTAACCCAGGAAAGGCGCTGCAGGCGATGTGCTGTTAGCAAAGGCACTCGCGTCGGTCGTCTGCTGCCATAGCCTATAAACGCCAAATTTCGCCCCATTGTGTTAACAGATCCGTTCGTCGTACGTCCCACATTGATTTCTGCGGTTATTTCGTGCAGTGTTGCTTGTCTGTTAGCGCTGGCAACTCTACGCAAACGCTGTTGCTCTCTGTTGTTAAGCGAAGGCCGTCGAGCACTGCGTTGCCCGTGGTGAGAGGTAATGCCTGATATTTAGTATTCTCGGGACACTCTTGACACTGTGGGTCTCGTTTTACTGAATTCCCTAAATATTTCCGAAACCGAACGTCCCATACGTCTAGCTCTAACTACCATTCCGCGTTCAAAGTCTTTTAATTCCGTCGTGCTGCCATAATAAAGTCGGAAACCTTTCCACACGAATCACCCGAGTACAAATGACAGGTCGCCCAATGCGCTGACTTTTTGTACCTTGGGTATGCGATATTACTGCCACCTGCATATATGTATATCACTAGCCAGGACTTATGTCATCTCAGTGTACATCACAGACTGTCTGAGGACACAGATACAGCAGCCCATAACATTACACTTCTCCCACTAGCCTTCGTCCGTGGTGTGGTGCATGTTTCGAACAGCAAGACGTCTTGTTGATGCTGTATCCAAACACGATCATCGACCTGATGTAACAAGAAATGGGATTCATAAAAGCAGATAACAGGTTTCCTGTGATCTACGGTCCAGTTTAGATGATCTCGTGCCCACTGTCATCATAACTGACGACTCGTTGTATGAGAATGGAAACACGTATGGTTCGTCTGCTGCGGGCCCCATATTCAGTAATTTTCACTGAAAGGTGTACTCTGAAACACTTGTTCCTGTACTCTATCAACAGACCTGCCACATATCGCCGTCTGTCCTACTTTACACAACGACCAAGACTCCGATCTTAACGATCTGTGACGAGGCGTGGACGTCCAAAACACACCGTCGCACTATCCTTCAACCACTTACTACAGATGCTCACAACAGTTGCACGTGAACAGCCGACCAGCTTTGCCGTGTCCGAGATGCGCGTTCCCAAGCGCTGGGCCATAATAATCTGCCCTTCGTCAAAGTCCCTTACCTCAATGGATATCCCTATTCGTGCCCCATATCGTCGTTAGAAAATTCCTCACTTGTGTCTGCTCAATTTATCTACTTTCCTTATCACGTCACGTGCCCTCTCCAACAGGTGCCACTCTGTCTCGCAGTGGGTAGAGATCTACATCTACATCTACCTCCATACTCCGCAAGCCACCTGACGGTATGTGGCGGAGGGTACACTGAGTACCTTTATCGGTTCTCCCTTCTATTCCAGTCTCGTATTGTTCGTGGAAAGAACGATTGTCGGTATGCTACTGTGTGGGCTCTAATCTCTCTGATTTTATCCTCATGGTCTATTCGCGAGATATACGTAGGAGGGAGCAATATACTGCTTGACTCTTCGGTGAAGGGATGTTCTCGAAACTTCAACAAAAGCCTGTACGGAGATACTGCGCGTCTCTCCTGCAGTCTTCCACCGGAGTTTATCATCTCCGTAACGCTTTCGCGATTACTAAGTGATCCTGTAACGAAGCGCGCTGCTCTCCGTTGGATCTTCTCTATCTCTTCTATCAACCCTATCTGGTACGGATCCCACACTGCTGAGCAGTATTCAAGCAGTGGGCGAACAAGCGTACTGTAACCTACTTCCTTTGTTTTCGGATTGCATTTTCTTAGGATTCTTCCAATTAATCTCAGTCTGGCATCTGCTTTACCGACGATCAACTTTAAATCACTCCTAATGCGTACTCCCAGATAATTTATGGAATTAACTGCTTCCAGTTGCTGACCTACTATTTTGTAGCTAAATGATAAGGGATCTATCTTTCTATGTATTCGCAGCACATTACACTTCTCTACATTGAGACTGAATTGCCAATCCCTGCACCATGCGTCAATTCACTGCAGATCCTCCTACATTTCAGTACAATTTTCCATTGTTGCAACCTCTCGACACACCACAGCATCATCTGCAAAAAGCCTCAGTGAACTTCCGATGTCACTCACAAGGTCATTTATGTATATTGTGAATAGCAACGGTCCTATGACACTCCCCTGCGGCACACCTGAAATCACTCTTACTTCGGAAGACTTCTCTCCATTGAGAATGACATGCTGCGTTCTGTTATCTAGGAGCTCTTCAATACAATCACACAATTGGTCTGGTAGTCCATATGCTCTTACTTTGTTCATTAAACGACTGTGGGGAACTGTATCGAACGCCTTGCGGAAGTCAAGAAACACGGCATCTACCTGTAAACCCGTGGTTAAGGCCCTCTGAGTCTCGTGGACGAATAGCGCGAGCTGGGTTTCACACGACCGTCTTTTTCGAAACCCATGCTGATTCCTACAGAGTAGATTTCTACTATCTCTAACGTCGATCAGTTGTAGAATTTTGGAACACGTATTATGTTCGAGTATAATGACTTTTCTGGAGAGTAGAAATCTACTCTTTAGGAATCAGCATGGGTTTCGAAAAAGACGGTCATGTGAAACCCAGCTCGCGCTATTCGTCCACGAGACTCAGAGGGCCTTAACCACGGGTTCACAGGTAGATGCCGTGTTTCTTGACTTCCGCAAGGCGTTCGATACAGTTCCCCACAGTCGTTTCATGAACAAAGTAAGAGCATATGGACTACCAGACCAATTGTGTGATTGTATTGAAGAGCTCCTAGATAACAGAACGCAGCATGTCATTCTCAATGGAGAGAAGTTTTCCGAAGTAAGAGTGATTTCAGGTGTGCCGCAGGGGAGTGTCATAGGACCGTTGCTATTCACAATATACATAAATGACCTGGTGGATGACATCGGAAGTTCACTGAGGCTTTTTGCAGATGATGCTGTGGTGTGTCGAGAGGTTGCAACAATGGAAAATTGTACTGAAATGCAGGAGGACCTGCAGCGAATAGATGCATGGTGCACGGAATGGCAATTGAATCTCAATGTAGACAAGTGTAATGTGATGCGAATACATAGAAAGATAGGTCCCTTATCATTTAGCTACAAAATAGCAGGTCAGCAACTGGAAGCAGTTAATTCCATAAATTATCTGGGAGTACGCATTAGGAGTGATTTAAAATGGAATGATCATTTAAAGTTGATGGTCGGTAAAGCAGATGCCAGACTGAGATTAATTGGAAGAATCCTAAGAAAATGCAATCCGAAAACAAAGGAAGTAGGTTACAGTACGCTTGTTCGCCCACTGCTTGAATACTGCTCAGCAGTGTGCGATCCCTACCAGATAGGGTTGATAGAAGAGATAGAGAAGATCCAACGGAGAGCAGCGCGCTTCATTACAGGATCACTTAGTAATCGCGAAAGCGTTACGGAGATGATAGATAAACTCCGGTGGAAGACTGCAGGAGAGACGCTCAGTAGCTCGGTACAGGCTTTTGCTGAAGTTTACAGAACATACCTTCACCTTAGAGTCAAGCAGTATATTGCTCCCTCCTACATATATCTCGCGAAGAGACCATGAGGATAAAATCAGAGAGATTAGAGCGTGTTAAAATTCGGTGGACTGAGTAAAAATTTCAAACGCGCAACTGAATGTACGAGATTTAAGTTACAGAAAGTTCGATGTTTTCCGGGATTATTTGACAATGTTATTGGGTCTTGCCAATGCCTCATTCTCTATTCGAATGTGACTATTCCTATACTACTCTGTTTGTGACGTTCCCTGATTACCATTTATTTCTTCCGAAATTTTTTCTTCCTTATTCCAATAAATTTGAGTACTACACGAGTTTATTAAACGATCGCAAGTAGGATTCCCACAGAGTCACAGCTACAATCTGCTGGTAGTTGGCCATCTAAAGTTCATTTCATCCGCGGGATGACTGTGCTGTATAAAGTGCGTTACTGAAATTGGGTGTCAAGAGTACTTCCGTTTGTAGCAAAATTTCTTCGTCATTTGAAAACGATCGCTTTTGTAAACGCTACTAAACGGTTAACTATTTCTTTGTACTCTGTCAGAATTATAAATTACAGTTTTACTCACGAAACATGTGCTCGGAGATGTAGCTTCATTTAGCTCTGGGCACTTACGGTTTGCTTCAGTGAGCAAATTCATAACACAGAGCGCGGCCGTCTCCGAATGTAACTTGCTAAGTATAGGGCGTAGTTCAACAAATTTGCCATAATAACGACAGTAGTTTGTATTCATTCTTTTTTATGTCGCAGATCGCGACAAAATTAGAATTAGCGGTAAAACGTTTTTCATCGGACTTACTAAAGTACCAAAGGTACCCTCATTTCATAGAAAGAACTTGACAGGTCAGTCTCCACTTACATTAAATATGTTTCTGTCTTCTGCTGGGACAAATAAAGTGACACCTAGCCAGTGGCTAAGTTGAGCGTGGCACTGATCCATAGGATTCGCGTGTGGTGCACGTTTCCCCAGTGGTGATATCTGTAATACGGAACTGCATGGAACTTTTTTTTCAGTTTAAGGCCACTCCACAGATAAGTGAAGCACACTTACCCAAGTACCTTGTACTCGAGAGAAATCAGTCGGAGGATGTTTTCACATGATGGCTGATAAAATACTTTCCTGTAGGCTTGCCATCAACGTTATGTTTTCACGCGTGTTATGGAAAAACGGACGCTTCGACCAGAAGAATAGTGTCGAAAAGATATGAGAGAATAAAGTTAAATGTGTGGCTGATGGCCTATTAAGATGCCAACAAATAAAGAGGATTCTCTGTTAGAAATTTTGTTAAATAATTTCAAACAAGTAGCGCACTGTTAATAATCGTTCACGGAACAATGAAAGAACACACGGAACAGATGTCGACAATCGACAGTGCTGATGAGCGATGCCTATATACAACGAACCACCCTGAAGGTGATTACGGGCGGAAGCTGCGAGTGCCAGTCGCAAGTACGGGTGGATAGCTTGAAGGCCCACGCATCAGTTCGATGAGTGGACGAAGTGCCTGCTATCAAAGAACAAACGTACTACCTGAGAGAACCGACGAGAAATAAAAACATCACAGCACAGAAAAGTCGTCGAGGACGAAACAGTAATTTACTGTCGACGATTATACTGAGAATATTATGCATGTCTCAACATCAAAGCTTCCTAGCATTTTGTACGTCCTATCCATTACGAAAGCTACTGGAAAAAAATGGAGCGGAATGTAACTTGTAAGATGAATCAGGAACGGCAGCTCTAAGTGTACAATATGATGATAGGAGTCGCCACTAAGCGGCTTTTAACAGAGCGTAGGCGGGACGCACTGCAGCGATCCAATGCTGGATAACAAAATCAACTCAGCAACCATTTCATTAAGAACCAGCTCCTCGCTAAACGATATAGAAGCTACTTCCCTACGTGTGTACCTCTGTTCACCACACGAGACAAGCGGACGCATAAACACTAAAAATGGCGTTTCGAGGCACGTACAGGTAGAAAAGTCGCCTCGACTTGCAAACCGTGTTACACCTTGAAACGACCAGTACGTAGAAAACCAAGTAAGACGAGTCATTCCGCTGTGGGAGAGGGCACCGATCAGTCAGATGGTGCAGGAATTCTCATATGCGGTATGTAACTGCGATGAATTGACACCACTGGTTTCAATATCACTACTAGATCCTACTTCCTTTTTTGAATCTTCTGAAGTTCGTGACAGTAACTTTCGGGTACATTCAACAAACTATCTACTGGAGAACTTGTTCGCTATGTTGTTAATTATAAGCCACTTTTATCAGTGTCTTACCGTCGCCTATGCATAATGTGAAAACGAAACGAGAAAGACTAATCCCGTCACTTCTTGTCTATATTGTGGCAGTGGCTCTTCCAGGTATCAGCCCTTTTACACACCCAAGTTTTTAAATGGAGATCGTTGGCGATCCTGTCACCAGTTACCCTCTCGGTATTCTCTAGTTTTCCCTCGTTTAGCCAGTATTCATTCGAAGTTTAGTTGATAGTGATGTGTATCGGGTACATTACGAGAACAGTATATACTGACTGCAGTGGAGTTGTTCTGAACGTCCCAAGCAGCTTCACAAGCACATTCGTCTGTCCTCGACGCACCACCATTCTATGTCGCTCGAGACAGAGTCGATGCTCACACTTTGGCTCTAAAGTTGACTATTGTTGTCAATATGCTGCTAATGGTCTTCTCATTATAGTGAATGATGAGATTTGCATAATTGGAATAAGAACAAAATATTAATTTGTTGTAACAAATAATCACACCCTGACCTTCTCACTATAGAGTCCAGAGATAGAATCAACAGAAAACTACTAGAAAGCTGTGGGGCGCCTGGCTCGGAGAATCATGACATCTATGTTTCACAGTTGCCTGAGAGCCAAACGGTTTGGGTGGAACGGGTTTCAGTGACTTTCAATACAACAGGATGTGTTGCCTCAGCATTGCAAATGCTGACACTGGAATGTGCTAAAATAACGAGTTCCTGGAACACTGACACCAAAAATTTCTGACATCAGTCCAGTTCCTGGAATGCTGACACCGAATAGTGCCGTGATCAGCGTCATTCGGCTTAGAATTCCCACTACTGCTATACTCACTTATTGGTTGGTGGAAAGGCAATATGTATGCTGCTGTAGACGCTCTAGTATGAATCGCTAGAGAAAAAAGAGCCCCCTCCTTTTTTTTCACACAGGCATGTGACAGTTTCCACTAAGCGGCTCTTTCACGCACTAGGAAAGTTACAGCCGTTTGGTGTGGTGGGTCGTTGGTGGTTCTATCCTAGGTTAAAATTTCATTGTATCATATTCACTAGTTTCAACGCTTGGTGTAGCTGTGGCAAATAAATTTACGACACATTGACGCTAACTATGAGAGATTGATGAAAATTTACATTACAGAAATTTTGTCAGTTCAGTAAGCTACCGGTAATTGTGGGTCGATGAGGAAACAATATTTCTATCAATATCCACAGAACAATTAACCACCGAGTTTTAGTCTACAGTGGCGATAAGTTTTATTAACAGTGAGAAGAGAGCGCACGTATTAGGGTAAAAAAAAGCGTCGGAGGCTGTAAAATGAAATCTGGTGAAATATCGTAATGCCATTGTCTACGGAAGAAGGTGTGGACGCTATAAAAGCGATGAGACCGCAAACTCGCCACTAAAGGGACATGGCCACACACCCAAGTGATGACAGAGCGATCATGTGCATGCGTACACCGTATACTGCGTTCAGTCGCGCTGAAAACAGAGTTATGGAAGTTTTAAAAGAAGAGCAATGGGGTACAGTTGCTGACGGCGTAAGGAGTGAGCGGAACGGAAATTTATCAAAAGATGGCAAAAGTGCACGAAGAGCAATGGATGCCTGTTGCAAAGGCTCAAAGTAGGCCACAAGAGATTTAAGGAACAACGGATGTCTTTCGCCGATGATACTGTATCTGGGAATGGTACACCGCAATAATCGATAGTATTATCCAGCAGGTGGGTGCCCTCATTATTGGAAACAGGCGAGTTACGGCGGCAGCCATTGCCCCAGAGGTCGAACTGAGAGTCGGAATTGCAAACTGCAGCTGACGTTCTGTACTCTACGCACACTTGTTCCATTCTTCAATAACTTTCCGTTCCCGGTTACTTCCAATGTAAGGAGACTCACTAAACCCCTTACTCTTCTTTTGAAGTCTTTATTTTGAATGCAGTCCGACGCGTGCACGTGCTCGCTCTGTAGTCACGTAGGTGTGTGCCCATGGCCCTCTAGCAGCTGGTTTTGGGTCTCAGCGCTGTTATACCAACCACACCTCCTTCGGTGGGTGGTGGCATTACGATCCCTTCAGCGATTTTCATTTCACAGCCTCCGGCTAGTCGCTTTTTGAATGACGCTAATGATAGGCATACGAATTTTCTAATTTCTAAAATGTGAAGAAACCCTTGAGCCACTTCTTGGCCCCAATTTACAAACATTACTGTCCAGAACTAAAAATATTGACAGTACATGTTGTAGCGTCGCAGCTATTACGCGACTGCAGATTTTTGCAGCAAGTTTGTTACGTTATGGCAAGCTGTTTTGGGAGCCTGCAGTATAGTAGCGTTCGGTGGTGGCCGGCAAGTGGTGGCATGTGGCCTGCCGTACGCCTATCGAACATGCCTGGGAAGGATTGGAAAGGCCTGTTTATGGACGACGTGACCCACTAACCACACTGAGGGATCTACGCCGAATCATCGTTGAGGAATGGGACAATATGAACCAACGGTGCCTTGATGAACTTGTGGATAGTGTGCCACGATGAATACAGGCATGCATTAATACAAGAGGACGTGCTACTGGGTATTAGAGGCACCGGTGTGTACAGCAATATTGACCACCACCTCTGAAGGTCTCGCTGTATGGTGGTACAACAAGCAATGTGTGATTTTCACGAGCACTAAAAAGGGCGGAAATGATGTTTCTGTACAGATTGCGAAACTCTCGGAACCGAGTTGATGCAAAACTTCTTTTGATATGTGTATGTTCACTCGAAATTTTGTTTTCGTTAATGTTAAGTATTCTGAATATTAGCCATAACTAGGCCATCGAGGGAGGGTTGCCTTCCGTAGTTGTCTGCGATCTCAGTGGAAACACGGTTGCACTTCAAAGCCCACGATTCTGTAGGTGTCGGTTCCAGTTTCGATGGATACAGCATTTGTAACTTTTCAGTGACAGAGCTACAAGCAACCAAATTTACACTTAGTAAGGAAATCTGAAAGTATTTGTGTGGAGTGTAGCCATGTATGGAAGTGAAACATGGACAATAAATAGTTTGGACAAGAAGAGAATAGAAACTTTCGAAATGTGGTGCTACAGAAGAATCCTGAAGATTAGTTGGGTAGATCACATAACTAATGAGGAGGTATTGAATAGGATTGGGGAGAAGAGAAGTTTGTGGAACAACTTGACCAGAAGAAGGGACCGGTTGGTAGGACATGTTCTGAGGCATCAAGGTGTCACCAATTTAGTATTGGAGGGCAGCGTGGAGGGTAAAAGTCGTAGAGGGAGACCAAGAGATGAATACACGAAGCAGATTCAGAAGGATGTAGGTTGCAGTAGGTACTGGGAAATGAAGAGGCTTGCACAGGATAGAGTGGCATGGAGAGCTGCATCAAACCAGTCTCAGGACTGAAGACCACAACAAAAACAAGGAAATCTCAAAATCTTCTCCCTCACTAGTCTCCCCACTACCTTTATTCAGTACCCTGTAGACCTAAAGGTGAAAAACTTGCATAGCTACACACTCGTTAATGCCTCCACTTTTCTGTTTCTGCAGAGATAATTTTCAGCTTTTTCTCGAATACACAATTTTATTAACTTACTTGTGGCACTGAATAAGTCAGTTATGTCTGCTCCCGCTCGCTAATTTCCATGCTTTCGTAGTAATCGTGCAACGCGACTTCAGTATGACTGTGGACTGCACGCACACTCACACTGTCTCGCTGCAGTAGAGCATCATGAGCATTACTAAGACGCTATCTCGGAACCTGGTAAAAGTTGCAGCGCAGATGAAACATAAACTCAATTTTCTGTATTTCGCGTAATTATTGAGTGAATTTAAAAGTTTAAATTGTTGTCATAATGTAATCATTAAGAGGTATAATCTTATGTTAAAAGTTAAACGTAATAAGACAAGTATTACAGTGTGTTTGTCTTGAGGCAGCGTAACTGACGGCCCGGATTTCATTCTTTCAGTATTTCAGAATATGATCACTTAACGACATCCATTAAACTTAACACACCATTTCAAGTCTTTACGAAACATTTTCTCGCTGAAATTCCATGAAAAATGACGAAAGAAGAAAACAGTTTTTCGCTGTTCATGCAGTCAAACCTTAGCATCAGGCATGACGTTTTAATTTATTATTTCTTTACTGCTATTTCTATTGTAAACACACTTTGCATCAAGTATGTACATATATCGCTGAATGTACACTATATGATCAAAAGTGTCCGCACACCTGGCTGAAAATGTCTTACAAGTTCGTGGCGCCCTCCATCGCTAATAATGGAATTCAATATGGTGTTGGCCCACCTTTAGCCTTGATGACAGTTTCCACTCCCGCAGGCATACGTTCAATCTGGTGCTGGAAGTTTCCTTGGGGAATGGCAGCCCATTCTTCACGGAGTGCTGCACTGAGGAGAGGTATCGATGTCGGTCGGTGAGGCCTGGCACGAGGTCGGAGTTCTAAAACATCCCCCAAAAGGTGTTCTATAGGATCCAGGTCAGGATTCTGTGCAGGCCAGTCCATTACAGGAATGTTATTGTCGTGTAACTACTCCGCCACAGGTCGTGCATTATGAACAGGTGTTTGATCGTGTTGAAAGATGCAATCACCATCCCCGAATTGCTCTTCAACAGTGGGAAGAAAGAAGGTGTTTAAAACATCAAAGTAGGCCTGTGGTGTGATAGTGCCACGCAAAACAACAAGGGGTGCAAGCCCCCTCTATGAAAACACGACCACACCGTAACACCACCGCCACCCGAATTTTACTGTTGGCACTACACAAGCCGACAGATGACGTTCACCGGGCATTCGCCATACCCACACCCAGCCATCGGATCGTCACATTGTGTACCGTGGCCGTGATTCGCCACTCCACACAACGCTTTTCCACCATTCAATCGGCCAATGTTTACGCTTCTTAATTCAAGATAAGCGTCGTTTGGCATTTGCAGGCGTGATGTGTGGCATATGAGCAGCCGCTCGACCATGAAATTCATGTTTTCTCACCTCCCGCCTAACTGTCATAGTACATGCAGCGTATCCTGATGCAGTCTGGAATTCCTGTGCGATGGTCTGGATAGATGTCTGCCTGTTACACATTACGACCCTCCTCAACTATCGGCCGTCTCTGTCAGTCAATAGACGAGGTCGGCCTATGCGCTTTTGTGCTGTGGGTGACCCTTCACTTTTCCATTTCATTATCACCCCGGAAACAGTGGAACTGCGGATGTTTAGGAGTGTGAAAATCTTACGTACAGACGTATGACAAGTGACACCCAGTCATCTGACCACGTTCGAAGTCCATGAGTTCCGCGGAGCGTCCCATTCTGCTCTCTCTCGATGTCTAATGACAACTGAGATCGCTGTTATGGAGTAAGTGGCAGTAGTTGGCAGCACAATGCACCTAATACAATAAACGGATGTTTTTGGGGGTGTCCGGATACTTTTGACCGCATAGTGTACCCGCAAAACCATATCATTGTACGCCAGATAGGTCAGCAGATATGGCGTCACACACAGATTCCTGAAAATTAGCTTTGCTTAAAATGGAGTGCAAGTTCCCACACTATAATAATCCAGCTTTTGATAATGACAGCACTTAGCGACTTCCAACAAACTTGAGGCATAAAGAAAACTTTTCCTCCCTTATTTCCTTAAAGGCAAGTATTTAACACATTAACTCATCTGTAATCAAACGTTTGAAAAGATTTTGTACTTGAGAGTTCGATTCTTTAAAGAATTGTGGATTTATTGATATTTTGATAATTTGTGGTGGTGGTGGTGGTTAGTGTTTAACGTCCCGTCTACAACGAGGTCATTAGAGATGGAGCGCAAGCTCGGTTTAGGGAAGGATTGGGAAGGAAATCGGCCGTGCCCTTTCAAAGGAACCATCCCGGCATTTGCCTGAAACGATTTAGGGAAATCACAGAAAACCTAAATCAGGATGGCCGGAGACGGGATTGAACCGTCGTCCTCCCGAATGCGAGTCCAGTGTGCTAACCACTGCGCCACCTCGCTCGCTGATAATTTGTGGTGTTTGGGCCAGTTGTGTTACGGACACTTTTCTGTATAAATAGATTTTCAAATTCACTAGATGAAGAAATTGATGAAATGTATGATGAGATAAAAGAAATTATTCAGGTAGTGAAGGGAGACGAAAATTTAATGGTCATGGGTGACTGGAATTCGAGAGTAGGAAAAGGGAGAGAAGGAAACATAGTGGGTGAATATGGATTCGGGGAGAGAAATTAAAGAGGAAACCGTCTGGTAGAATTTTGCACAGAGCATAACTTAATCGTAGCTAACACTTGGTTCAAGAATCATGAAAGAAGGTAGTATACATGGAATAATCCTGGAGATACTAAAAGGTATCAGATAGATTATATAATGGTAAGACAGAGATTTAGGAACCAGGTTTTATGTTGTAAGACATTTCCAGGGGCAGATGTGGACTCTGACCACAATCTATTGGTTATGACCTGTAGATTAAAACTGAAGAAACTGCAAAAATGTGGGAAATTAAGGAGATGGGACCTGGATAAACTGAAAGAACCAGAGGTTGTACACAGTTTCAGGGAGAGCATAAGGGAACAATTGACGGGAATGAGGGAAAGAAGTACAGTAGAAGGAGAATGGGTAGCTCTGAGGGATGAAGTAGTGAAGGCAGCAGAGGATCAAGTAGGTAAAAAGACGAGGGCTAGTATAAATCCTTGGGTAACAGAAGAAATATTGAATTTAATTCATGAAAGGAGAAAATATATAAACGCAGTAAATGAAACAGGCAAAAAGGAATACAAACGTCTCAAAAATGAGATCGAAAGGAAGTGCAAAATGGCTAAGCAGGGATGGCTAGAGGGCAAATGTAAGGATGTAGAGGTTATCTCACTAGGGGTAAGACAGACACTGCCTACAGGAAAATTAAAGAGACCTTTGGAGATAAGAGAACCAATTGTATGAACATCAAGAGCTCAGATGGAAACCCAGTTCTAATCAAAGAAGGGAAAGCAGAAATGTGGTAGGAGTATATAGAGGGTCTATACAAGGGCGATGTACTTGAGGATAATATTATGGAAAAGGAAGAGGATGTAGATGAAGATGAAGATGAAATGGGAGATACGATACTGCGTGAAGAGTTTGACAGAGCACTGAAAGACCTGAGTCGAAACAAGGCCCCGGGAGTAGACAACATTGCATTAGAACTACTGACGGCCTTGGGAGAGCCAGTCCTGACAAAACTCTACCATCTGGTGAACAAGATGTATGAGACAGGCGAAATACCCTCACACTTCAAGAAGAATATAATAATTCCAATTCCAAAGAAAGCAGATGTTGAAAGATGTGAAAATTACCGAACTATCACTTAAATAAGTCACAGCTGCAAAATACTAACGCGAATTCTTTATAGACGAATGGAAAAACTGGTAGAAGCCGACCTCGGCGAAGATCAGTTTGGAATCCGCAGAAATGTTGCAGCACGTGAGGCAATACTGACCCTACGACTTACCTTAGAAAATAGATTAAGGAAAGGCCAACCTACATTTCTAGCATTTGTAGACCTAGAGAAAGCTTTTGACAATGTTGACTGGAATACACTCTTTCAAATTCTAAAGGTGGCAGGGGTAAAATACAGGGAACGAAAGGCTATTTACAATTTGTACAGAAACCAGATGGCAGTTATAAGAGTCGAGGGACATGAAAGGGAAGCAGCGGTTGGGAAGGGAACAAAAGAAAAATTCGAAGTAGGTATTAAAGTCCATGGAGAAGAAATGAAAAGTTGAGGTTCGCCGATGACATTGTAATTCTGTCAGGGACAGCAAAGGACTTTGAAGAGCAGTTGAATGGAATGGACAGTGTCTTGAAAGGAGGATGTAAGATGAACATCAACAAAAGCAAAACAAGGATAATGGAATGTAGTCGAATTACGTCAGGTGATGCTGAGGGAATTAGATTAGGAAATGAGACACTTAAAGTAGTAAAGGAGTCGTAGTAGAGAGGATATAAAATGTAGACTGGCAATGACAAGGAAAGCATTTGTGAAGAAGAGAAATTTGTTATTATCGAGTATAGATTTAAGTGACAGGAAGTCGTTTCTGAAAGTATTTGTATGGAGTGTAGCCATGTATGGAAGTGAAACATGGACGATAAATAGTTTGGACAAGAAGAGCATAGAAGCTTTTGAAATGTGGTGCTACAGAAGAATGCTGAAGATTAGATGGGTAGATCACATAACTAATGAGGAGGTTATAACGTTACTTAAAAACCGTCTTGATTGCAAATATCACATGTGACGTAGCATGTGAAAACTGCTGGATTTGGACGGGTTACTCCTGTAACTGAAATATCAGATCTGAAGATGGTTCTGAATGAACCGAAACCGGTCATATGAATAAAAATATTTGCAATCAAGACGGTTTTTAAGTAACATTATAATTTCACTGATTGCTGTTGTCCCAAAAGACATTATGTCTGTTTTTGCAAATAATGAGGAGGTATTGAATAGGATTGGGGAGAAGAGGAGTTTGTGACACAACTTGACAAGAAGAAGGGACCGGTTGGTAGGACATGTTCTGAGGCATCAAGGGATCACAAATTTAGCATTGGAGGGCAGCGTGGAGGGTAAAAATCGTAGAGGGAGACCAAGAGATGAATACACTAAGCAGATTCAGAAGGGTGTAGGTTGCAGTAAGTACTGGGAGGTGAAGAAGCTTGCACAGGATAGAGTAGCATGGAGAGCTGCATCAAACCAGTCTCAGGACTGAAGACAACAACAACAACAACAACAACAACAACAACATATCCATTATAAATAGCGAAGTGACGCCTCTATCTGATTGGGATTAGAGATGGGTCGATCGCGAACTAACGGGTCCAAAGCAACGGTTCACCAAGATGAACGGAACGAGCGAGGAACCATTTGCAAGGAACGGTCTTTCATAGTTCACTTCAGCGCGGCTTTCTCCTTATAGTTCCCGGGAACGGGAAACGGTCGGTCTCGTTCCCGAACGGCATGTCGGCCGGTCTCGTTCCAGCCTAGGTTCTGTTCCCCTGTGTGGGACTCGTCCTCCTTTGCGTGGCGACTCGTCGCAGTTCTGCTGCCGACTACTCATAGTTGTTCCAGCACCGATGTTCGCTTCGTTCGCTTCGCACGCCCATTCTAGATCTGTTTCAAACTCTTTTTGAATTCTTAACTTCTGGTTCTTTTCATATTCTATTCAGCTCCACGGTCGGTAATTAAAATGTATTTTATAATTACGTAAATTACATAAAAATTACGTGACATGTAATACATACATCTTTTCAGGCAACGAAACGGCGTATCAGCTTACTTCACTATTTCGATAAACAGCAGAAGAAATACTTGTGAAAAGGCAACATTTTTTGTTATTACACATGGAAAGGACGTCGGCACGGCACACATGAGTGGCCATTTTCCGTCTTTCTTTGATCCAGGGTAAAAAAGCGTGTTCATTGTTATGGAAGGCAGTCCGACTTACAACCGAATTAAGCCCGCGCTTCGTAATAGAGTGTATGGTGTCACATTTTGTCAAGAGAATATGATAACTCCGACAATATTATTTCAGTGGTACAGGATAGCGAACGAAAATTCTGTCCTGAGTACTAGACTGCTCATTGTCGCTTACCAATCGTCATCTATTGTTTTGAAGTTGTTTGCATTAGCTTTTTGTTATTGCTTCACTGCCTAATTATTACATTTTTATCCATCCTGCTCGTAGGGTCAAAAAAACCGTGCGTAACTGGCGAGCAATCTGTACTCGCGGCCGGTTTCTCGTGCGGCACCTTATATTATTTCACTACAATCAGCCACATAACTCTACAGTTGGCTAAACGAGATGTTTTGCAGAATCACGAAAGTAACAAGTGCGTGAAAATTCTATTATGAATAAAAAAACTCTGTGCTCCAGGGGGGAGGCAAGTGCCCCCTGTTTGCGCCTTCCATCTTCAGTCACCTATGCTAGTAATTTTCAATTTTTCATAAGAACCATATACCAAGCACAATGAACGATGAACGAGTAAAAATTAACGGTTCCCAAAGAAGAGCGACCTCCAGTGAACTAGTTCCTAAGGACGAAAGAGTCTGCCCATCTCTAATGGTGATCCTAAGGTAATTTGAAAGCTAGTCAATGGTACCCAAAACAAATCTTATCACAAATATATAGAAGCAAAATTTACAAAATAGACTTTCACCGTGTAATTCATTTTTATTAGTATAGTGCATAATTTATAGAGTTCTTTCGTTATAGATAAACGTAAGAAATAAATTAATCACAATATATTCTCCCTCATTATCTAAAACAGTCTGACAATGCTCGGGTAGATTTTTGACAAACTTATTAGTTTGGAGTTACAGAGACTTTTAAGCGCGTATTGTTGATGGTTGTTCGATAAGTGGCGTAAAGGGCAAACATTTGAATGTGCCAGAGCGGTGAGGGATGACATTCATCTTCCATTGGACGCTCCCTTCTCTAACGCTTAAACATCACTCTTCATAACCTTCAAACATGCAACATTCAGTATGTCACCAAAACAATGATACTAGAACCTCAAATTAAAAATGGGAGTTGATAAAAAAAACTTATAGGAACCTGCGTATCAACACGCCAAACAGAAACGTCATGAACTTGCCCACCAACCCTTTTCTTATCCGGTAAAATTTGTTGGCAATGGTTGACTACCTACTTTAATATCGCTCGCCTCATATGCTGAGTGAGCAATGGTCACACAGTTGTTGTTACCAATGTAATAAATAATTTTATGTTCGCAAACGCAAGTGTAGCAACGTGACAGATGATAGGCGCACCACAGGGCAACAGTCGCGATCACTTGGGCAGTCGGTGGCTAGTGGACGCCGCCTGCTATATCTAGAGGAATCTCTTGAGCAGGAGTTGTGATACGGTCAGATAACCGTGAACCGATCCGCAAAAATGATTTTGGAAGGTTTTACTGTTACTGGCACGTAAGATAGTAAAATAAATTTTCTTTGTGGTTCCTTCAGACAGATATTTTTAGCAGAGGAAATGCAGATTGAAGTTTCAAATACACTCCTGGAAATGAAAAAAAGAACACATTGACACCGGTGTGTCAGACCCACCATACTTGCTCCGGACACTGCGAGAGGGCTGTACAAACAATGATCAGACGCACGGCACAGCGGACATACCAGGAACCGCGGTGTTGGCCGTCAAATGGCGCTAGCTGCGCAGCATTTGTGCACCGCCGCCGTCAGTGTCAGCCAGTTTGCCGTGGCATACGGAGCTCCATCGCAGTCTTTAACACTGGTAGCATGCCGCGACAGCGTGGACGTGAACCGTATGTGCAGTTCACGGACTTTGAGCGAGGGCGTATAGTGGGCATGCGGGAGGCCGGGTGGACGTACCGCCGAATTGCTCAACACGTGGGGCGTGAGGTCTCCACAGTACATCGATGTTGTCGCCAGTGGTCGGCGGAAGGTGCACGTGCCCGTCGACCTGGGACCGGACCGCAGCGACGCACGGATGCACGCCAAGACCGTAGGATCCTACGCAGTGCCGTAGGGGACCGCACCGCCACTTCCCAGCAAATTAGGGACACTGTTGCTCCTGGGGTATCGGCGAGGACCATTCGCAATCTTCTCCATGAAGCTGGGCTACGGTCCCGCACACCGTTAGGCCGTCTTCCGCTCACGCCCCAACATCGTGCAGCCCGCCTCCAGTGGTGTCGCGACAGGCGTGAATGGAGGGACGAATGGAGACGTGTCGTCTTCAGCGATGAGAGTCGCTTGTGCCTTGGTGCCAATGATGGTCGTATGCGTGTTTGGCGCCGTGCAGGTGAGCGCCACAATCAGGACTGCATACGACCGAGGCACACAGGGCCAACACCCGGCATCATGGTGTGGGGAGCGATCTCCTACACTGGCCGTACACCTCTGGTGATCGTCGAGGGGACACTGAATAGTGCACGGTACATCCAAACCGTCATCGAACCCATCGTTCTACCATTCCTAGACCGGCAAGGGAACTTGCTGTTCCAACAGGACAATGCACGTCCGCATGTATCCCGTGCCACCCAACGTGCTCTAGAAAGTGTAAGTCAAGTACCCTGGCCAGCAAGATCTCCGGATCTGTCCCCCATTGAGCATGTTTGGGACTGGATGAAGCGTCGTCTCACGCGGTCTGCACGTCCAGCACGAACGCTGGTCCAACTGAGGCGCCAGGTGGAAATGGCATGGCAAGCCGTTCCACAGGACTACATCCATCATCTCTACGATCGTCTCCATGGGACAATAGCAGCCTGCATTGCTGCGAAAGGTGGATATACACTGTACTAGTGCCGACATTGTGCATGCTCTGTTGCCTGTGTCTATGTGTCTGTGGTTCTGTCAGTGTGATCATGAGATGTATCTGACCCCAGGGATGTGTCAATAAAGTTTCCCCTTCCTGGGACAATGAATTCTCGGTGTTCTTATTTCAATTTCCAGGAGTGTAATTTCAACATAAATCTTTGTTTCTCTGCTTGTGTTCTTATGTGTTCGGATCATCTGCTGGATTGGTTTTTGTGCAATGCTACGAAAATCTCATATTCGATTCTTACAGTCAAAAAATTTATCACGCCTCAAAAGACATTCTTCACCTTTGAAAAAACCAATTGAAAATGCTATGTTGCACTGTTCTTCGAAACCGATTTAGACAGGATTTCTGCTGCTACGAATAGGAATAGAGAATGTTTATATGGTGAGACATCGGAGATGTGTAAGGGCTTCCCAGCGAAACTTCTGCAGCATCAACACTGGCATCATGTTGCTAAGGTTGTTTTGAATGCACTGCTGATGTTTCGCTCAGTAGTCCTTAAATACCGTCCGCGTAGGCTCCATATCTCCGGATGCGATTTCCTTATTTTTTTGAGCCCTGAAATAAGACATTCATGGTCTTCCATTTGCTTCGGACGAAGAGGGATTGGGTACAATCATGATTCCTTAGACAACCACAAACATATTCCTTTTGAGGCATTGACCGTCTTCTCTCACACTGGGATAAATGTATTAACAGTTACAGCGATTACTTTTGAAATACTAAGTGGTTTATTTACTTTATTTTCGTCTGTCTCGTTTTCATTTGACTACCCCTTATAGATTAGACCATGAGACTCGCAGCAAATGAAGACTGAATGTTACTGACACACGAAATTTAATTTTGGTGTTATTAATCAAAAATAAGAAATACAAAAGTCATTAGTGTTTGTGAACATACAACTTCGAGACGTTCGTTTGGTGCTACATTTTGACTAACTGTTTCTTTTCTTACTATCCCGATTTTTCTTTTTTATCTTTGAGTTTACGCATCAAGACCATGGTTGATAACAACAAATTAATTCTTCATAGTGTTTAGATTCCTCGGCACTATTCAAATTACACAAGTAGTTTTCATCGTGAAGGCAAAAACATAGTGAGCAGCTTATCTTTTTAGCAATAATTGTTTATTTAAGTTATCGTTTCAAATAATGATATGTGTTGTGTTTTCGGTCAAAATATGCTATCCGCTGATTACCATCTAGCGACTTTGGATCAGTTACCTGCGACTGTAAAGATTCGCAAACGATTGCCACTACTTTTAGTTGTGAATATTAATTAATCAAGGTTTCTATTCTCATTTCAGAAATACAAATTAGTTGCTCTATTACGTGCGCTCTCTAGACGCACTACTAAAAAAACTAAATTTGCGAGGACAAAAATCCTACGTCAAAATCGCTAAAACTCCTTTACTGATTACTAGTTTCAGCTCACTGACAGGCCATCTTCAGATCTAAAATATAGAAAATTGCATAAAACAGGTGAACCATAGCGTAATACATTTTATACTTAAACTTCCATTCTATGATACATAATAATAAACAATATTACTTTATTACTTCTGTATCAGCCACCAAGCATTACACATCGTCACAATCTGTTGATCTGAATCGCTCTTGGTGTCATGAACACACCGAAAAATTTTAGGTAGTGACAAGGAAAGACATACAAAGTACATTTGGTAAGTGGTATAAAGCTATAATCTTCCCTGAAGTAAGTCATTGTGGTATACTTAATGCACAGCATTAACCAAATATGTCGCCAGTGCGTATATTGATTGCCCCACTTGTGTTTAAATGTAACGTGACTGACAGTGGTAACTGTCATAGAGTCCGTGTGTGGATGTAAATACGGAGTATGACTCGCAACGAAACAGGAACAAGAAAGTAGCTGTATTGTGGCTGTCAGAACTGGCCATATACACTATGTAATCAAAAGTATCCGAACACCTCCAAAAACATACGTTTTCCATATTAGGTGCATTGTGCTGCCACCTACTGCCAGGTACTTCGTATCAACGACCTTAGTAGGAGACCACTGTAACCAGTGGCTGCTCAAGGTCAATCAGTCTAAAACCCAGGCAATCATTGTAGGCAAAACCACCCCTTCCCTCCGCCTCTTCGATTTTTATGTCACCATCTGTGGCCGTCCTATTCACCTCACCCCCCCCCCCCCCCCTCAAGTTCCTTGGTGTCACTCTTGACCGCCGCCTTTTCTGGCCCCCCCATCTCCGGACGATCCAAGCCAACGCACGTTCCCGACTCCGCCTCATCAAACTCCCCTTTGGCCACACATGGGATCTGGACCCCTCCACCACCCTCCACACTTATAAATCCCTCATCCACCCCATCCTCTGCTATGCCCATCCCGCCTATGTCTTCCGTGTTTATATGTTGTGTCTTTTGGCCTAAGAGCGGCGTCTGTCGGCCGCTGCCGGCCCTCTTCAACTGAGGCATGAAATAACAAAGGGGAAAAAAAAAAAAAAAAAAAAAACGGCCGCAGCGGAGTCGAAGACTAGCCATTCTGCGAGATCTACAGCAGCGACTTCGTAAACGTATTGTTTCATTGTATTGGAGTTTATACTGAAGAGACTTCTTATTTGTCTGTCACCATTTGCCTGCGACACCATTCTAAATTGTCAAAGTTAAGTATTGTCATTTATCTTACTGTAATAAAAATCCATTAATATGATTTCCTTGAATTGTTGTCTAGCGATCCGAGAAAGCAGATTGCCCAGGCATCCCATATTAGACGAGTGGGCAGGACACAACGACATATATGGTCAGTTCTCCGACAGCCGCAATACAGCTACTTCCTTGTTCTTGCAGCGTTGCGAGACATACGCCATATTTACATCCACACATGGACTATACGATAGTTACCACTGTCAGTCACGTTGCATTTAAATACAGGTGTGGCAATATAAGCACTGGAGACATACGTAGCTAATGCTGTGCATTATGCATGTCATTACGACCTACTTTAGCTAAGATTATAGCTTTATACCACTTAACAAATGTACGTTATGTCTTTTTCGTCACTATCTATACATAAATTTTCAGTGTGTTAATGACAGCTCAAAAGATGACGATGTGTAATGCCTGGTAGCTGATACACAAGGAATGAAGTAATAATTTTTATTGGTATGTATTTATCGTAGAATGGATGTTTAGATATGAAATGTATTATGCTAATGTTCACCTGTTTTTGGCAATTTCTTGTATTTGAGATCTGAAGATGGTTCGTCTGCGAGCTCTTAGCGACCTTGACGTACGATTGTTATCTACACATTTTAATATAACAGATCGCCTGTCTTCCAATCTGACAATATATGAATAGTATGTAAGCAGAATACTGTAGGCAAATTTTCAACTTTTCTTTCTAGTGTTGTTCACTTAGTGCAGTAAGTGTAGGGCCGTGTAATGCAACATGTATATAAAAATAACATAACAGATTCGTTTATTACAGTGCAAGATATTCCATTTGAGAAAATTGAGAGCACAATAACGTTTCATGTGAGATTTGAGAAACTGCTCCATTTCCACAATATTTCACGGTGTTAATTTTCAGTATGAGAATGACTAGTTACACTTCTCCAAGCCTTGTCTCTCTCTTACGTTTATTGTTATTTACGACCCGTTTTTCAAACGGGCTAGAATCATCATCATCATTTAAGACTGAGATGCCTTTCCTCCAAGTTCCCCTATTCAGTGCTAACATTGGTGCCTCTTCTGATGTTAAACCTATTACTTCAAAATCATTCTTAACCGAATCCAGGTACCTTCTCCTCGGTCTGCCCCGACTCCTCCTACCCTCTACTGCAGAACCCATGAGTCTCTGGGGTAACCTTGCTTCTCCCATGCGTGTAACATGACCCCACCATCTAAGCCTGTTCGCCGTGACTGCTACATCTATAGAGTTCATTCCCAGTTTTTCTTTGATTTCCTCGTTGTGGACACCCTCCTGCAATTGGTCCCATCTACTAGTACCTGCAATCATCGTAGCTACATTCATATCCGTAACCTCAACCTTGTTGATAAGGTAACCTGAATCCACCCAGCTTTCGCTCCCATACAACAAAGTTGGTCGAAAGATTGAAGGTGCACAGATAACTTAGTCTTGGTACTGACTTCCTTCTTGCAAAAGAGAGTAGATCGTAGCTGAGCACTCACTGCATTATCTTTGCTACACCTCGCTTCCAGTTCTTTCACTCTGTTGCCATCCTGTGAGATTATACATCCTAAGTACTTGAAACCGTCCACCTGTTCTAACTTTGTTCCTCCTATTTGGCACTCAATCCGTTTATATTTCTTTCCCACTGACATTACTTTCGTTTTGGAGATGCTAATCTTCATACCATAGTCCTTACATTTCTGATCTAGCTCTGAAATATTACTTTGCAAACTTTCAATAGAATATGCCACCACAACTAAGTCATCCGCATATGCGAGACTGCTTACTTTGTGTTCACTTGTCTTAATCTCACCCAGCCAGTCTATTCTTTTCAACATATGATGCATAAACAATATGAACAACAGTGGAGATAGGTTGCAGCCTTGTCTTACACCTGAAACTACTCTGAACCATGAACTCAACTTACTGTCAACTCTAACTGCTGCCTGACTATCCATGTAATGACCTTTAATTGCTTGCAAAAGTTTGCCTCCTATTCCATAATCTCGTAGAACAGACAATAACTTCCTCCTAGGAACCCGGTCATATGCCTTTTCCAGATCTATAAAGCATAGATACAATTCCCTGCTCCACTCATAACACTTCTCCATTATTTGCCGTAAGCTAAAGATCTGGTCCTGACAACCTCTAAGAGGCCTAAACCCAAACTGATTTTCATCCAATTGGTCCTCAACTAATACTCGCACTTTCCTTTCAACAATAGCTGAGAACATTTTACCCACAACGCTGATTAAAGAAATACCTCTGTAGTTGTTACAATCTTTTCTGTTTCCATGTTTAAAGATTGGTGTGATTACTGCTTTTGTCCAGTCTGATGAAACCTGTCCCGACTCCCAGGACATTTCAATTATCCTGTGTAGTCATTTAAGACCTGCCATTCCACTGTATTTGATGAGTTCTGACTTAATTTCATCCACCCCAGCTGCTTTATTGCACTGCAATCTATTTATCATTTTCTCCACTTCCTCAAATGTGATCCTATTTCCATCATAATTCCTATCCCATTCTACCTCGAAATCTGAAACATTACTGATCGTATTTTCACCTACATTGAGCAACTCTTCAAAATATTCCCTCCATCTGCCCAAGGCATCCACAGGATTCACCAGCAGTTTTCCTGACCTGTCCAAAATATTTGTCATTTCCTTCTTACCTCCCTTTCGAAGACTGCTAATTACACTCCAGAATGGTTTTCCAGCAGCTTGACCCATGGTCTCCAACCTGTTTCCAAAGTCTTCCCAAGATTTCTTCTTGGATGCTGCAATTATCTGTTTGGCTTTGTTTCTTTCTTCAACATAACTTTCTCTGTCTACCTGAGTTCTAGTATGTAGTCATTTTTGATAGGCCTTCTTTTTCCTTTTACAGGCTGCCTTGACTGTGTCATTCCACCATGCTGTTTGCTTCATCCTACTTTTACACACTACTGTTCCAAGACATTCTTTAGCCACTTATAGTACTGTGTCCCTGTACCTTGTCCATTCCTTTTCCAATGACTGTAATTGACTAAATTCAACTAACTGGCACCTTTCTGAGATCGCTGTCATGTACTTGTGCCTGATTTCCTTATCTTGAAGTTTCTCCACTCTTATCCTCCTACACATGGACCTGACCTCCTGCACTTTCGGTCTCACAACCCCAATTTCAATGCAGATTAAATAATGATCAGTGTCATGAAAGAATCCCCTGAATACACGTGTGTCCCTTACAGCCTTCCTGAATTCCTGACCTGTTATTATGTAGTCAATGACAGATCTGATTCCCCTGCCTTCCCAAGTATACCGGTGAATGTTCTTATGTTTAAAAAAGTAGTTTGTGATTGCTAAGCCCATACTGGCACAGAAATCCAGGAGTTGTTTCCCGTTCCTGTTGGCCTCCATATCCTCTCCCAATTTACCCATAACATTTTCATACCCTTTTGTTCGATTTCCAATCCTGGCATTAAAATCCCCCATGAGCAGAACACTGTCCTTGTCCTTTACTCTAACAACTACATCACTGAGTGCCTCATAAAAACTATCCATCTTATCTTGATATGTCCCTAGTAGTAGCTAGAAAGTATAAAATAATTTCTCCTAGCTCCATACTGATTCCTAACACCACACAGATAGTCCTGAAAATATATTATGATTTTTTAATAGGTATGACAATACCCGAGAAAAGACAAAGGAAAAATCCAGAGCACATGTAATAGGTAATTCATGTATGATTAATTCACCTACGTGACTAACAGTTTTATTGCCTTGTAAATGGTATCAACTGTTCTGTGATCTTCGTCAACGACAGCTACTCTCTACGCTCCTTACTATTACTTATTGCAAGCGCCCCACAGTTTTCGTTTTAAATTTTAGAAGCATTGTCATAGCTATTAAAAATCACAAGCACTAATTTTTCAGGACTATAGTTTGAGGTTAGAAATTTCTAAGGAGATAGATGAAATGATTTTAGACCTTTTAGTCCGTTTTAAAAACCTGCAATATCAACAGGTTTTTTATTTAAATAATTATGTTACGTTATTTGGTCGTGTTTATTTTTCAAACATTCTGATGACATTACAGCAGATGGAGTTCGTAAATTCCAGATTTCGGTTTCTCTTCATCTAAGCCAACGACTATATTGCTTTCTACTACATATATATCGTATCGCTGTAAGACCGCGCAGATAAAAATGAGAGAGAGATTCGAGGTCACATGGAGGCTTACCAGCAATTTATCTTATTGCAAAATATTTGCGGCTGGAACAGGAAAAGTGGAAAACAGCAGTGGTACGCGAACTACCCTCCGAAACCCACCAGACAAAGAAAGCGAGTTAATATCGCATTGTCATCCGGTTTTAAACCATATTGAAAGTTTAAAGTCTCCCACCCCATTGGAAAGTTGATTTTAAACTAATTTGTACCAAAATTGCCCAGGCAGAGAAAGAAAGTACCTTCCACCACATACCAGAGAAGAAGGCAATTAATATTGCATTCTCATCCACTTCTAAATTGTGTTGAAAGTTTCAGATCTGTAGCTCATCGGGAAATTAACTTGAAATCAACCGTGTAATCCCCTGACAACCGGTAGTTATTTCCAAAGAAAATACTTGTTTACCTACAATCTCCCTCCTCTCTGGAAATATCGTCCGCCACGGCCTCCTGAAGTCCGGGATACTGTTATCAACTTCTCGGTTATCTGTAATGGTAGCCCGAAACTCTCCAAAAGAACTTAGAGCGAGAACTGCCACAGAAAAACAACTTCCAGGAATACTCATCTGCTGACGGTTACTTCAATAGTCGCACGAAATCCGTAAGGTCACTTGGCGTTGTTAGATTTCACTAACATAAGCACTTCTATAAACACATGGCGTGCAGTCTGACAGTTATTTCTGTGATCTATAGAATACCTTACAAATGCTCTGTTCGCTTATCCGCGGTCGGGTCTCAGATGATGCGGAAGCGTAGTACGCACTTCGGTAAACAGATGGCGCCTCGCACTCTTGATAGTAACTATAAGACTGTTAGTATCAGATGAGTGGTTAACACTAACTGCTACTTCTCAGTAACTGGTTATTCCTATCAGTTAAGTTATTTTCTGCCACCTCTACGCCGTTTTTAAGCTCCAGGAAATAGCGGAGCTCTCGAAAACCCATCGTTAATTCGACGGTTTCTGTAATAAAATGATAGGGAACGACATATTAGTGGTTAAAGAAGTATCGCAACGTGCGTACTGTGGAAGTATGTCATTTAAAGGCAAAGGAATATTGAAGATCCATCAAAAACGCATTGTTCTTGGTGCAATATGTTATAATTAAATGTCACTGCCTTCTGAACACAGGTCAGGGTCTTTTTCAGCTATTGATCTTTGCTTTTGTTCCTCAGCTATTGATCTTTGCTTTTGTTCCTCAGCTATTGCAGATTCAGTTCAGTGGGAAGTGGCTCCCGATTTAAATTCTAGTGACCACTTCCCAGTGTGGATTCGTCTGCCGCCTAGAACAGTGACCAGCAGGATGATACAAAGGGCAAATTGGTTACAGTACAGTCGACAGGCTATTTTTTAACGAAATGATTGTGCACAAGAGGCGGTGGCCCATATCACTCATGAGAGCCAAAGAGCTCCCGCAGAGTCCATCCCCAGGTCTAGTAACCACCTCGGACGACGGCCTGTACCGTGGTGGAATGACGACTGTCGATTGGCAATCAGGCCCAGACAGACAGCTCTTCGGAACTTCAAACGGTGTCTAACTACAGACAATCTTCATGTCTTCAGGTCTACGAGAGAACATGCAAGGCGAGTGACCAAAGAACGGAAGAGGGCTTTCTGGAGGCAATTCACGACTCCCATTGATCAGTTACCTTCCGCTGCGCACGTTTGGGAATCAACAAGACGGATTTAAGGCAAGGCGTTCCACATCCCCTTACGACCTTGTCAAATAATGGGGTCTTGGTGGACACGCCAGAAGAGATGGCTCACATTTTAGCTGAACACTATTTTACTGTTACTAAGTGATCCAGACATTCTCCTGCTGTTCAGGTATTCCGTCGGGCTGCAGAAATGAGGAAGCTCAATTTTTTCTCGTGTAATTAACAAGTCTACAACCTTCCATTCTCCATGTGGGAACTGGAATCAGCTTTGTCTGCAGTCAGTGACACTGCTCCAGGACCTGATGAGATCCATTATACCCTGCTTCGTCATCTGTGCCCTGAAGCGAAAGGTCTTCTCCTCTCTTGTTTCAATCAGATTTGGGTTGATGGACACTATCCCGCAACTTGGCAGGAGGCAATATTAATTCCATTCAGGAAACCAGGTAAGAACCGTAGCGCCCATAACAGTTACTGCAGTGTCGCCCTACTACTTGTATGGGTAAGACTCTTGAACGCATGCTCAACCGCCGCCCCGTCTGGGTGCTCGAGTCCCAAGGTTGCCTGAGCCGCTCCCAGTGTGGTTTCAGGCCCTACCCATCCACTCTTGACAATTTAATTCTACTGGAGATGGTGATACAGGAGTCTTTCTTACGCCGAAACCATTTAGTTTGGGTGTTTTTTGACCTCGAAAAAGCGTGTGCACTACCTGGAGATACAACATCCTTCGCCAACTTCATGAATGGGAACTACGTGGACGCCTGCCGCTTCTGATCGAATCCTTTCTTGAGGACAGACGTTATCGCATTGGCGATGCCATGTCTGATTGCTATGTCCAGGAGAATGGTGTTGGCCAGGGCAGTGTCCTCAGTGTCACATTGTTTGCCATCGCTATCAATGGCATTTCCTCTGCAGTCAGGAGCTCTGTCAAATGCCCTTTGTTTGTGGATGACTTTGCAATCTTCTGCTCTTCCTCCGATCTTACGACGACGACGAGGCAGCTACAACTGACCATTAGAAGGCTGAAAACCTGGGCCCAGACAACTGGTTTTCTGTTCTGACCTGAGAAGACTGCGTGTGTCAATTTTAATCGTGCTTGTCGGAGTAAACAACCAGAGCTTACAATAGGGTACCGTATTTTACTTTCTCAAGGCACAGGGCGCTTTTTAGGTTTATTATATTGCGAGGAGCCGGGGGTAGCAGTGTATTTAACACTAAATTCTTCTAGAATCTTCATATAGAAATGATGCTGTAAGCCCCCCCCCCCCCCTCCATTTTCTAACTCCGACTTTTGCTGTTGCACATGGATTAAGAAGAAACGCGAATTCACTGTAATCGACTCTGCAAGTCGAGTAAAAAAAAACGTTTGGCACCTGCAATAATTTAATTTGACATAAATTAATTGGATAAAGGAAAGTTTCATTAATGTAGTGAGAAATGAAAGGGTTGCTCTACCTTTAACAGAATGAAAGTTCTGTCCAAAATAACAATTTGATTTATTATGGATAAACTCAAAATAGTAAACAAAACACATGAAACATTTACAATACATCAAAATTGGATACTCAAATAAATGCTGTGAAGGTGAGGTTGTCCATAAACTAGATTGTGACATTTATGACCAAGTGGTACGTGGAGCCAATTCCTTGCAACTCAAATCTTAAGAGAAACACCCAGCCAACCCAACATTAATTGCTGCTACAGTAGTGAGAACTTAGGCAATGAACATCCAATACAGAACCACGTAAGAAAAGATGGGAACAGGCACGCTCTGTTGAGCTCTGGTTATCACAGAGCAAATTCCCTAATCTGCCCGTGCTGCGGCCATACATTACAGCTGTCTTCTTAACTGCAAGGACACGATCTGGCGTACCGGAAGCGATGGCTGGTTGCTTCGACGTCCCGTCGTGGTGGTGATAATGTCGCGAGTATAGCCCGAAACAAATTGTCCTGGTCTGGTTGTTCTAGACTAAAGACTTCCTATCAATACAAATGCGCCTCTGAGGGAGACGAAGAAGGCTCGCCACACAATCACTGACAGTACAGTAATGGATTTTAACAAGCGAAGTGACACAGTATCTCCGATAGTCAACTTTAGCCAAAACTGCTGACGACGGACAACATAGGCCGCTTGTACGCAGAACGCTCAATTGCCAACTGTACCCGGAAAGTTACGTTGAAGTCGAAACTTCAGCAACTTCGTCAAACAATTACAATTAAATGAAAGTATGTTAGACAGCCAACGGAAGGCAGACTGTCCAGAGCAGTGAGAGCTCAGTCTTGTAACCTACCCCGACCGAAAGGCGAGAGGCTACTCTCAAGAGCACCCGTACAAACCGAACACAGAACATTCCCGCCCCCACAACAGTGGCCGTGGTTAAACGTTCCAATCAGCAACTCGAAAACCGGCGGAAAATTCCACTCTATTGCCGAAGCACTACCATTCCACCAATGGAGATTCTTGGCGCCATTTCTGCGCCGATTTTGCTATGTCACGGAGCTATGCCCTGAGCAAGCCAATCACGGTTACGATTTTGCAGAAAACGCGGTAATTTGCCCGCTAAGACTGCCTGGGAACACAAGTCATTCCCACGCTTCGCTGGTAGCCCGCCAGAAAGGGTTTTCACTAAGTTTCTGCGAAGTAACGGAATCTCTAGCCCAGCCGCCCCTTCTGGCCCCTCGGGGCATGTCGCTCCCGCTCTTATGACAATGTCGGCGTCTGGAAAGCATCCACTCGACTCCCTCACACCCGTCGGCTTAACCCTTTCAAGCTCAGCAGAACTCGCCTGTCACCGGACCACCGGGTGACGGGAGACGCTGCGTGGGCAGTCCGCGTGTGAAGGAATAGCAAATTTTCACCGCATGCAATTGGAGAGAAAATCGAATTCCTCAGAGTAAGATAGAAATATGAGGAGGAGGCTCATGCCACCTCTCAATATGACTCGCAATTAACATGGCTCCCACATTTGGAAGACCTGCGAACAAAGGGTTTACGGTTGTTGAACATTTTGAAATGCTTTGGCGGCAAAACATGGGGAGCTGATAGATCCCGCTTCCTACGGTTTTATAGGAAATTTGTTCGATCACGCTTAGACTATCGCGGCGTGGCCTATGGATCGGCCCGTCCTTCCCACCTCCGGATGTCAGATGCTGTCCACCATGAGGGCATTCGGATATCGACTGGAGCCTTTCGGACCAGCCCAGTTCAGAGTCTGTGTGCAGAGGCTGGTGAACCACCACTCTGGATTCGGCGACGTATCCTTTTGGCTCGACAGTCGCCAAAAATATCAGCATCACTCCCGTCATTGGCATTTAGTTCAGTGATCCAACCCACCTTCGAACGACTGTTTAGGAATCGGCCCCAAGCGACCCAGCCATTTGGTATACGTGCTACAGACTGTCTCAGGGATCTGTATCTCTCGGGCATGAAAATACACAGTCAGGGATGAAATGCACTGCCGCCTTGGTGTCTTTGGAGGCCCAAAATGATTTTAAGCTTGACGCAATACTCAAAAAATTGTACTCCGGATATGGTTTTTACAACTTTGTTTTCGTCTATTTTAAGTATGTACCATAGTTTTATCGTTATTTATACAGATGGATAGCAGCAGGGGATTGCTCTCGGTTGTTCTGTGGTTTTCCCTGATAGGGTTTTTAAAGTGAGTCTTCCAGAAGAATTTACGAATTATGATGCGGAGTTACATGACATTCTGAGGGTTCACAGACATCACCATACGAGTTTTCTTGTCTGTTTCGACTCTCTTAATGCACTGTAAGTGCTTCACCAAATGTATCTGGTAGACCAGCTGATTCAGCTCATCCATGACTGCTTACAGCGGCTCCAACGCCGTGGCAAGGAGGTGATCTTTTGCTGGGTGCCTGGCCACGTTGGGATACAGGGTAACGACATGGCTGATAAAGCTGCCAAGGAAGCATGTTGGGATGGTGTTGTCCATCAATGTCCCATCCCGTTGCACGCCATTATCTCAAAAATGGTTCAAATGGCTCTGAGCACTATGGGACTTAACATCTGAGGTCATCAGTCCCCTAGAACTTGGAACTACTTAAACCTAACTAACCTAAGGACATCACACACATCCATGCCCGAGGCAGGATTCGAACTTGCGACCGTAGCAGTCGTGGGGTTCCGGACTGAAGCACCTAGAATCGCACGGCCACCGCGGCCGGCCGCTATTATCTCATTTTCTGACAGATGCATCATGTGTCAGTGGGAGAATGAATGGTTGCAGGTGTCGGACAACAAACTGCGGTCGCTCAAACCGACCACAAAAGTTTGGCGGACTTGGTGTCAGCCTCGGCGCTGGAAGGAGGTTTTGCTTACCAGACTGCGCATCGGGCATAGCCTTTCACACATGGCTTCCTCCTCCTGGCGTGAGGGGGGGGGGGGGGGAAATCCTTCTTTCTGTGAAATTTGTGGCGTGCCGCTTTCAGTTCAGCATATTGTGGCTACGTGTATCCTGTATACTGATATTAGGGCAGCCCTTGGTTGATGGGTGGGTGTGAAATCTTATGGGACTTAACTGCTAATGTCATCAGTCCTAAGCTTACACACTACCTAACCTAAATTATCCTGAGGACACACACACACACCCATGCCCGAGGGAGGACTCGAACCTCCGCCGGGACCAGCCCCATAGCCCAGGACTGCAGCGCCTAGACCTCTTGGCTAATCCCGCGCGGGGTAGCCCTTGGTCTCGCTGGAGATCTGCCCACCGTCCTCGCAGATACCGATACCAGTGTTAACAGAGTGGTGAAACTTTGTGAACTATTAGGCCCCATCCCTAAACTAGTGAGGAAGGCCGGCAGACTTTAGTACGTTATAAACTGCTCTGCATGTGGGGACAGCCTTCGTCCCCACCCATGAGACTTCACGTTGACTTTTCGTCAGGACGCTGATGACCGTGATGTCGAGTGCCCCCTCAACCCAACTCATCATCATCGAAAAACATGGGAATGATTTTGTTTGAGTCTTCGGAACAGGCAACAGCCTAATCCTTGAATGGAAGATGATGTCGACCACAAAGACGTAAGGTTTCCTTTCTTTGAAGATATGTTGTAGCATAAGTATCACGTTTCGTGTGGTCGAATTAAATCGGGCGATGCTGAAGGAATTACACAAGCAAATGAGACACTAAAAGTATTATTAGATGAGTTTTCTGTTTGCCAGCAAAATAACTGACGATGGCCGAACTAGAGAGAATCTAAAATGTAGACTAGTAACAGCAAGAACAGGAAAAAATATGTGAACATAGTATATAGATTGAAGTGTTAGGCAGCCTTTTCTGAAGGTAACTGTACAGAAAAGAATATAGAAGCATTTGACATATTACAACTGAATGCCGAATATAAGATGGGTGAATCGGGTAACTGATAAGAAGGTACTGAATCTGCTTAGGAAGAAAAATGATTTACGACAAAGCTTATCCAAAAGACGGAATCACTAGATAGGATGACAAGAAGGAACGGCCAATTTGGTAATTAGTGATAGGGAGGAGCGGAGTATAAGTTGCAGAGGGAGACCACTGCTTGCCTGCAGGGAAGTGTTTTAAATTGATGTAAGAAGAAATAGCTGTGCAGATATGAAGAGATTTTGGACAGTAGAGACTTAAGTCTTTGGACTTAAGACTAAAACACCAACAAAAATAACAATTTTATATTTGTTACGCTGACCTGCATAGCAGAGAATATATTTTATTGCACCATATATTTACATTTCTTTCCATTCCATTCCATTCAATTCACAGACGGCTGCTGGGCGAAATGGCTGCTAGTAAATACCCGCGTGATCTACACTCCTGGAAATTGAAATAAGAACACCGTGAATTCATTGTCGCAGGAAAGGGAAACTTTATTGACACATTCCTGGGGTCAGATACATCACATGATCACACTGACAGAACCACAGACACATAGACACAGGCAACAGAGCATGCACAATGTCGGCACTAGTACGGTGTATATCCACCTTTCGCAGCAATGCAGGCTGCTATTCTCCCATGGAGACGATCGTAGAGATGCTGGATGTAGTCCTGTGTAACGGCTTGCCATGCCATTTCCACCTGGCGCCTCAGTTGGACCAGCGTTCGTGCTGGACGTGCAGACCGCGTGAGACGACGCTTCATCCAGTCCCAAACATGCTCAATGGGGGACAGATCCGGAGATCTTGCTGGCCAGGGTAGTTGACTTACACCTTCTAGAGCACGTTGGGTGGCACGGGATACATGCGGACGTGCATTGTCCTGTTGGAACAGCAAGTTCCCTTGCCGGTCTAGGAATGGTAGAACGATGGGTTCGATGACGGTTTGGATGTACCGTGCACTATTCAGTGTCCCCTCGACGATCACCAGAGGTGTACGGCCAGTGTAGGAGATCGCTCCCCACACCATGATGCCGGGTGTTGGCCCTGTGTGCCTCGGTCGTATGCAGTCCTGATTGTGGCGCTCACCTGCACGGCGCCAAACACGCATACGACCGTCATTGGCACCAAGGCAGAAGCGACTCTCATCGCTGAAGACGACACGTCTCCATTCGTCCCTCCATTCACGCCTGTCGCGACACCACTGGAGGCGGGCTGCACGATGTTGGGGCGTGAGCGGAAGACGGCCTAACGGTGTGCGGGACCGTAGCCCAGCTTCATGGAGACGGTTGCGAATGGTCCTCGCCGATACCCCAGAAGCAACAGTGTCCCTAATTTGCTGGGAAGTGGCGGTGCGGTCCCCTACGGCACTGCGTAGCATCCTACGGTCTTGGCGTGCATCCGTGCGTCACTGCGGTCCGGTCCCAGGTCGACGGGCACGTGCACCTTCCGCCGACCACTGGCGACAAAATCGATGTACTGTGGAGACCTCACGCCCCACGTGTTGAACAATTCGGCGGTAAGTCCACCCGGCCTCCCGCATGCCCACTATACGCCCTCGCTCAAAGTCCGTCAACTGCACATACGGTTCACGTCCACGCTGTCGCGGCATGCTACCAGTGTTAAAGACTGCGATGGAGCTCCGTATGCCACGGCAAACTGGCTGACACTGACGGCGGCGGTGCACAAATGATGCGCAGCTAGCGCCATTTGACGGCCAACACCGCGGTTCCTGGTGTGTCCGCTGTGCCGTGCGTGTGATCATTGCTTGTACAGCCCTCTCGCAGTGTCCGGAGCAAGTATGGTGGGTCTGACACATCGGTGTCAATGTGTTCTTTTTTCCATTTCCAGGAGTGTATTACGTGTGACGTGACGGCGGTGAGACGCAGGGCTTCTGCGGTCGGACAGCCGGCCGTTGTGGCCGTGCGGTTCTAGGCGCTTCAGTCTGGACCAGCGTGACCGCTACGGTCGCAGGTTCGAATCCTGCCTCGGGCATGGATGTGTGTGATGTCCTTAGGTTAGTTAGGTTTAAGTAGTTCTAAGTTCTAGGGGACTGATGACCACAGATATTAAGTCCCATAGTGCTCAGAGCCATTTGAACCAGTTTTCGGTCGGACCAGGGTGGGTCTGGCACATTTCCCGGTGGTCGCATTATGAATGACAGCTGTCAGAACGCTCGCTCACCTATTACGAAGCCAGAGGCATTTCCTATCTTAAGACGGACGATACGGAGATTGAACCAACTCAAATATTCAAAATGTATAAACACTTTCGAAAAGGACAACTGAGTTTAAATACATGAAATAATTGCTCAATCTATCCTATTGATAGTTATCAGCTATTGTAGATTTATGCTAATACGAATTTTCTTATCAATTTTGGTAAAATCAAATGACGGTTTTGTATCAGAACGTAGCTAAAAACTATATCACCTGTTTCAATAACTGCTATATTTAATAAACAATTCACAAACCACCATCGTTACTTAATCAAATTGCGAAACAGCTCATACGTCACCCCGTTAACGAAAGTGAGAGGAGTCGGAAAACGACATCTTCGGTTTCACTGAAAAATACGTTTGAAGTGCCCCAACGCGCACGAAAGTATACTGCAATTTACTGACAAAAATACTAACTCCAAATTTAAAAAAAGCTTATACTATTTCACTGTAAGTTTTAAAGAAAAAATTCTTTAAGTCGAGTTTCCTCAAGTAGTGCATTTTTTAGCTGTCACTGTTGTTTCCGGGATGCATTATGTACAAGTATGATACGACACTGCAAGGGGCAAATAAAATGAATGAATCAACCAATCCTAACACTAATTTAATCAAGAAAAAAACAGTGCACACAGAAATGGATCAGCATAGGATAAATTCAGCGAGAAGATAGTATGTTCATATGCATGCATTTACAAGTGTTTATTGTGTTTAATGATCCCAGAAATCGCAAACTGTAATCTTCGGTTGTATTAAGTTTCGTAAAACAGGCAGTTTGTGAACAGAAATCGTCAGTCTTCCAATGATTCGTGAGGAGAGTATGTATAATATTCGGGGCACAGAACAAGGAGGGCAACAATTGTTGTCACTGTCGTGGGTCACACTGGCATGCAAGCTGGCCACGCGTGGACTTCGTATAAAACACTAATTGGGGGGGGGGGGGGGGGGGAGGGTGTTATGCTGTTACTAAATCAATGCAAATTATAGTATCTTCAGTGGTATGTCACGAATACTAGATTGGAGAAAGCCTCGAATGGGTACTAACTGAAATCGTAAATTTTACGAGGGTTTAGTAATCTAGGATTAAATAAGCTGAACAATGACTGAACTTCAATATAACTAGTGTTGCGTACTGTTATTTAATGACAACCTGCCACATTTATTTCAACTGTCCTCCTCACTAGTCACTGCAACGTGCTGCAGCAGTGCGGACAGACTCTGGCCAGAGTCACAGCAGACTTATTGCACCACCTGATTCTAACTACCAACCATAAACCGGGATGGAGAGTCCTAATTTGGAGATCAGTCGAGCTAGCTTAGTGTACAGGCGAACCCGAGGAATAGGAAGTGGCAGTGTAGACATTCTCAGCTGGTAACAGTATGTACCCGAGTTGTTCATGTTTCGGGTTACACAAACCAGTAGATTGTAGGTCGAGTGTATAAATAGAGTGGAACAAACTACAGAACAAAGGTGCGCAGGGTCAGTACCAGTTTATGCCATCCGGCTGATGACACAAAGGTGCGCAGGGTCAGTAGCAGTTTATGCCATCCAGCTGATGACACAAAATGCAGGGAGCTGAGAGCCAGGGGAAGAGGTGAAACGTTTGCGGTTACGGCGTGAAGTGGGCAGCAATGGACAGAGTGCCAACGCCGCTACAAGCCGCACCCTGCACCTCTCTGCTAGGTTCCCTAAAACGCAAGCTGTATCATTATCACATCCGACTACCTGCTTCAAGTAGGAACTCGTGTAACAAAACGCGACACTTCGAAACCGTGAATTCCGTGCCGAACTAGACCAACAAATGTCTTCAGAGAACGCTCTATTCGTTGACTCCCGTGGACACCATTCTAGTGTGGGATCTGTTTGTAAAATTGTTCGTGGACTTTACGAGGCTCTGTCAACACAAATCTGTGTGTATAGTTACTGAATCTCTGACGGACGCCTGTACAATGACGTTATGGGTACAGATCAATAACCTAAAATGAATTAAAGGAATTAACCAGCGAAAATTTGAAGACCTCGCTGAAAACATGTTCTCACCTTCAGGAAATTTCTGTCTAATAAACCAGGCACAAACAATTAGATCCCGTAGCCCTAGGAACTCTCGTCTTATCGGCTGCAGCTTGTGAGAGCAACGAATTGAACAGAATTATGCCTTGTAAGGAGGGCAGAGTATAGTATTTTCTATCACCTCAATCTCCTCCAGCACACTAAGCAGTTGCAGAGGTATGCGCAGCTATGTTTCGCTGAAGGTCCAGCAGGCAACCCGTTTCGATTCCTAACAACGGATCGAAAATCCAACAAAATCTGAAGAAAAACGGGCGTCTATGCTGTTCAACAACTTCTCGATGGCTATTATTCATCCAAGTAGCGGCACAAATTAACTAACCGTCGCCGTAGAGCATCCACACACTCAGTGATGTACGTCATTACAGCATCGGTGTGACCTGATGAGACCGTAACGTCATGAGTGACTCACCAATTCTACTAATAAAACATATGCAAACCTCAGACCCGTAGATCAGACTGGCAGTCTACTGTGCTTATATCAGGAAATGCTACTGATTCTGTACTGGATTCAAATCTTCCAAATATAACGCATTAACAGACAACTGCGGATGAATATTCGATCATCACGATTTCATTATCTTAAATGATAATCTGTATCTTGTAAAGATACTTTATATTTGCTGCTTCGTGACATTTATATTGAAATACTGATTTCATTTCTTTGTTTCATTATTAATAGAAATGTGATGTAGAAAGCGTAACGGCAAGTGTTACCCTTATGACAGTATGGTCTGGAAGAGCACAGTCCCTCAGAAGCTGCAGTTGTACACGAAACTCATATACTGGTGCAGAGAACGAAAACTGCTCCATTATGAATACCTTCCTATAAAAGACGCAGAGAATAGCAGCTGCGAGCATAAAACTGTCTTCCAGTTGAATAGTTCGAAACTGAATAACAAGATATGGAGATGAGTGTTTAACATCTCTAGATAGCCAGACGCGGGTTTGAACGGCCGTCCTCCCGAATGCGAGTCCCATGTGCCAACCACTGCAATACCTCGCTCGGTTCAGAGTTATAAGTGTGACTACATAACCGCATATTTGAAACATACCTGCTCAGTTGTCAACAACAAATGGATTTGTGAGAGAGTATATTTACGACTGATACAATAATTGCTTCATTTAAACTCAGGCCTTTTAGTATAATCCCTAAAGCCAGATGCGAACACACAAGGCTTAAATCAGACTTATTTTAGAAACTCGGTGTTCATGTAATTGAAGGATATTGCTGATTAGTCTGCCTCGAGCACTCATGTATACGCATCTCCATCAGTTGATTCTTTGGTTGTATAAGTCACGCACTAACGGTACATTGGAAACCCACAGCCATGCCTGAGACGGGATGGCAGCAATAGAAGCCAGTGAAATGAAAACCGTAAATTGTTGTTTAAGTTCAGTTTCAGTTTTCTTAGATTTATTTCAGTTAACTTAGCGACATTTGCACGAGTACCTTAGCAGCCCACTAATTATTCAGTGCACAGATATATATGGAAATGGAAATGAGCGTTTGGCGTCATTCGCCAGGAGGCCCATTACGGGGCAGGTCCGGCCGCCTTGGTGCAGGTCTTATTACATGAGACGCCACATTCGTCGGATGAGGATGAAATGATGATGAACACAACACAACACCCAGTTCCTAAGCGGAGAAAATTCCCGGCCCAGCCGGGAATCGAACCCGGGCCCGCTGGGCGGCAATCTGTCACGCGGACCACTCACCACAGATACATATGACTTTGTTTAAGTAAATGGAATCACAAATCACATTATGGTGGTACAGATACAACGTACACCCCAAGTGTATATTTTAAAGTTGTTTTACGTCTGTGCATATCTACACACTGTTTATTTGATGATGATGTTTGGTTTGTGGGGCTCTCAACTGCGCCCAACTTTTGCTCAGTCTACTCTCGCCACATTCATTAATGATGATGAAACGATGAGAACAACACAAACACCCAGTCATCTCGAGGCAGGTGAAAATCCCTGACCCCGTCGGGAATCGAACCCGGGACCCCGTGCTCGGGAAGCGAAAACGCGACCGCCAGACCACGAGCTGCGGACACTGCTTCTTTGATTAGTGTTTGTACGTGCCTCTGTAGTCGAAGTTCTTAACATTTAATGAGCTGTTTTGGACCACACTCATTGTTCACACTGATTTTCGTTTATACCACTATCGGATTTGATTTAACCATACATATTCAGTTTCAACACACTGAATACATTTTGGGCTGTACACTGAATATTGCACGCTTAATTCAAATTCAGGAATATAATGCTAAATGAAGTTCAGTTCTCACTTTTCTGTGATTAAAGGGAGAGAGGAAGTGAAGATGAATGAAGTTCAATTACCATAAAATTATGTTTTGTACTTAAATAACATTTTTATTTTTCACTTTTGTGTCAGCATTTTAAAATTAAAAGAAAGGACTATATTCTACCCAATTTTATAGTATCGCGAGCTGACTGGAATCGAGAGCATCTATAGACACACCGTCAGTTAACTCACTTACGCAAAGTTACTTGTTATTGGACATATAGTCTGACAAGGTAAAAAAAGTGAGCTTTTCACGTATTCCTTAAAAAAGGTACCGTTTCTTTTATATTTTCGTTTATTTTTGGGTCACATTTTAATGTCTTGCGCCTGCAAGATTATGTTCACGTGATACACCAGTAAGAAATATATTCTATGTTGGAAAATGTAATACAAATCTACCTGTATGGGTGGACAAAGCAAGTAGGTGAGACAGAACGTGCGTCTCAACTGGTGAGCGACTGCGCAGTGCTGTGTAGGATCCGTGCAGGTACAGTACAAACACTTTTTACTTATGAAATTCGAGACTTATTCACTTACCGATCAGGTCTATCACGACGATAGGATCTTCACCGTATTTCTTGCTTTTTCTCGTGTTGAAATCGGCTTCGTTAAGCAAGAAAGCAGCGACGTACGGCGTGAAGATGGCGGTATACATAACGAGGAGTAATATGATCCAGTCCCACACCGCCTTGAAGGGGCTGTAATGGAGTATTGTCCACTTGTGGATGCGCGGCGACTGCAGCTTGTACTCGGGCAGCACGTCGGCGCCCAGCGACAGCACCTGCAACCAAACCACCAACATTAGCAGCCAGGCACGAGCAGCTATTGCCTTACTACTATTCTCAGACGATATGCTTTTCAAGCTGAAAGAACGAAGTCAATTGTGAACAGACAAGGAGGTGGTGAACAATATAGGAGGAAGGTCCACAATACGAGACAGTTGCAGTTAGTCCAGACAAAATAATGACAGTTCTGTTTATACACCAAAGTAACCTTCAATGATACGGTTTAAAATGAATACTACTATATGTATATGCAATGGCTGCAATGAGAGGACGTTTAAAGTATCTCTAACTAGTAAACTACGTTTCTCTAGATGCCATAAATATAATAAACATACACGTTACAAGAAATTTTATTTCCTCTGTTGACATAAATGCAGTCTCAATACACACATAAGGCAGTCATGCATGCGATAAATATATCGACGAATAAAAAATTATAATAAAAGCTAGTTCAATCAAAATCGTGCGAAATATATATGCCCTACGAATGAGAAGGACGTTTACAGTAGCAATCAATAATTTAGTTGACTTTTAAAAACTTTACAAGATAATTAGGATGCTGTAATCGTAATAATCGCCAAACACACATTGATAAGACATAACAGGCAGCTACACGAGGCATTGATAATTCAATAGCAGGTCTACAGCTTACTGTGCCCCTTATTTTTACGAGCGGCAGTCAGTAGCCACGTGTGACACGCTACAGGAGGCTATCGGAATACTGGACTACTAAGTTTAGTCGACAACCAAGAAAATACTTGAAAATACTGCGAAATGTTCATTCTGCTGACAACTGCGACACGAACTACACATGGTACTTAATTCCACTGAATATTTCTTTCTCTTGTTATGCCTTCGTAAGCAAATCGTAAAATAGTAAGTAATTCCACAGGCTATTATCTGCTTCCATATCATTTCCGCAAGACTCGAAATATAAGTTTGAAAAAATTTTACTACATAGATAGGCCATTAAATTTATTTGCTGTTGTTGTTGTTGTCGTCTTCAGTCCTGAGACTGGTTTGATGCACCTCTCCATGCTACTCTATCCTGTGCAAGCTGCTTCATCTCCCAGTACCTACTGCAACCTACATCCTTCTGAATCTGCTTAGTGTACTCATCTCTCGGTCTCCCTCTACGATTTTTACCCTCCACGCTGCCCTCCAATGCTAAATTTGTGATCCCTTGATGCCTCAAAACATGTCCTACCAACCGATCCCTTCTTTTAGTCAAGTTGTGCCACAAACTTCTCTTCTCCCCAATCCTATTCAATACCTCCTCATTAGTTACGTGATCTATCCACCTTATCTTCAGTATTCTTCTGTAGCACCACATTTCGAAAGCTTCTATTCTCTTCTTCAGAAACGCTTTCCTTGCCATTGCCAGTCTACATTTTATATCCTCTCTACTTCGACCATCATCAGTTATTTTACTTCCTAAATAGCAAAACTCCTTTACTACTTTAAGTGTCCCATTTCCTAATCTAATTCCCTCAGCATCACCCGATTTAATTTGACTACATTCCATTATCCTCGTTTTGCTTTTGTTAATGTTCATCTTATATCCTCCTTTCAAGACACTGTCCATTCCGTTCAACTGCTCTTCCAAGTCCTTTGCCGTCTCTGACAGAATTACAATGTCATCGGCGAACCTCAAAGTTTTTACTTCGTCTCCATGAATTTGAATACCTACTCCAAATTTTTCTTTTGTTTCCTTTACTGCTTGCTCAATATACAGATTGAATAACATCGGGGAGAGGCTACAACCCTGTCTCACTCCTTTCCCAACCACTGCTTCCCTTTCATGCCCCTCGACTCTTATGACTGCCATCTGGTTTCTGTACAAATTATAAATAGCCTTTCGCTCCCTGTATTTTACCCCTGCCACTTTTAGAATTTGAAAAAGAGTATTCCAGTCAACATTGTCAAAAGCTTTCTCTAAGTCTACAAATGCTAGAAACGTAGGTTTGCCTTTTCTTAATCTTTCTTCTAAGATAAGTCGTACGGTCAGTATTGCCTCGCGTGTTCCAACATTTCGACGGAATCCAAACTGATCTTCGCCGAGGTCTGCATCTACCAGTTTTTCCATTCGTCTGTAAAGAATTCGCGATAGTATTTTGCAGCCGTGGCTTATTAAACTGATAGTTCGGTAATTTTCACATCTGTCAGCACCTGCTTTCTTTGGGATTGGAATTATTATATTCTTCTTGAAGTCTGAGGGTATTTCGCCTGTCTCATACATCTTGCTCACCAGCTGGTAGAGTTTTGTCAGGACTGGTTGTCCCAAGGCCGTCAGTAGTTCTAATGGAATGTTGTCTACTCCGGGGGCCTTGTTTCGACTCAGGTCTTTCAGTGCTCTGTCAAACTCTTCACGCAGTATCGTATCTCCCATTTCGTCTTCATCTACATCCTCTTCCATTTCCATAATATTGTCCTCAAGTACATCGCCCTTGTATAAACCTTCTATATACTCCTTCCACCTTTCTGCCTTCCCTTCTTTGATTAGAACTGGGCTGCCATCTGAGCTCTTGATATTCATACACGTGGTTCTCTTCTCTCCAAAGGTCTCTTTAATTTTCCTGTAGGCAGTATCTATCTTACCCCTAGTGAGATAAGCTTCTACATCCTTACATTTGTCCTCTAGTCATCCCTGTTTAGCCATTTTGCACTTCCTGTCGATCTCATTTTTGAGACGTTTGTATTCCTTTTTGCCTCCTTCATTTACTGCATTTTTATATTTTCTCCTTTCATCAATTAAATTCAATATTTCTTCTGTTACCCAAGGATTTCTAGCAGCCCTCGTCTTTGTACCTACTTTATCCTCTGCTGCCTTCACTACTACATCCCTCAGAGCTACCCATTCTTCTTCTACTGTATTTCTTTCCCCTATTCCTGTCAATTGTTCCCTTATGCTCTCCCTGAAACTCTGTACAACCTCTGGTTCTTTCAGTTTATCCAGGTCCCATCTCCTTAATTTCCCACATTTTTGCAGTTTCTTCAGTTTTAATCTACAGGTCATAACCAATAGATTGTGGTCAGAGTCCACATCTGCCCCTGGAAATGTCTTACAACTTAAAACCTGGTTCCTAAATCTCTGTCTTACCATTATATAATCTATCTGATACCTTTTAGTATCTCCAGGGTTCTTCCACGTATACAACCTTCTTTCATGATTCTTAAACCAAGTGTTAGCTATGATTAAGTTGCGCTCTGTGCAAAATTCTACTAGGCGGCTTCCTCTTTCATTTCTTAGCCCCAATCCATATTCACCTACTATGTTTCCTTCTCTCCCTTTTCCTACACTCGAATTCCAGTCACCCATTACTATTAAAATTTCGTCTCCCTTCACTATCTGAATAATTTCTTTTATTTCATCGTACATTTCTTCAATTTCTTCATCATCTGTAGAGCTAGTTGGCATATAAACTTGTACTACTGTAGTAGGTGTGGGCTTCGTATCTATATTGGCCACAATAATGCGTTCACTATGCTGTTTGTAGTAGCTTACCGGCATTCCTATTTTCCTATTCATTATTAAACGTACTCCTGCATTACCCCTATTTGATTTTGTGTTTATAACCCTGTAGTCACCCGACCAGAAGTCTTGTTCCTCCTGCCACCGAACTTCACTAATTCCCACTATATCTAACTTTAACCTATCCATTTCACTTTTTAAATTTTCTAACCTACCTGCCCGATTAAGGGATCTGACATTCCACGCTCCGATCCGTAGAACGCCAGTTTTCTTTCTCCTGATAACGACATGCTCCTGAGTAGTCCCCGCCCGGAGATCCGAATGGGGGACTATTTTACCTCCGGAATATTTTACCCAAGAGGATGCCATCATCATTTAATCATACAGTAAAGCTGCATGTCCTCGGGAAAAATTACGGCTGTAGTTTCCCCTTGCTTTCAGCCGTATTTATTTGCTATGTACGTAAAATATACGATCGACTTTGACACGAATTGCGCACACACGAGAGTCTCTCAAATATTCCACAGAGGAAGCAGTACGATATCTCGTGCTCTTATATTCTCTGCTGAGCACACATATTGCCCTGTAAGTAACATGCTTGTTTGTGTTACCTTTAGGGTTACACGAAACCTAAAAATTACGTATATTCTTTAGTGACGTACGTAAAGACCACAATCGCTGAATTACCCTAATTAACCCACTCTGTTCATGTAATTACATACAGACAATACTACAGATATAAGAATAGGCCATTACAACATATGGAACGAGGAGATACTTCAAAGATATAAATGAGCACCAGTAATATCAGCAAAAGAATTAAGGACTAAGATAAGGGACCGACGATGTAGTAAAGGTGAGGCAATTGACCCTAAATAATGAAAAGTGAGAGGTCATCCAAATGAATGCTAGAAGGAATCCGCTAAACTTCGTTTACACGATAAATCAGTCTAATTTAAGGGCCGAACATTCAACTAAATACCTAGGAATTACAATTACGAACAATTTAAATTCGAAAGAACACACAGAAAATGTTGTCGGACAGGCAAACCAAGGACTGCGTTTTATTGGCAGAAAACTTAGAAAATCGAGCAGTTCTACTAAAGATACTGCCTACACTACGCTTGCTCGTCCTCTTCTGCAGTATTGCTGCGCGGTGTGGGATCCTTACGACATGGGGTTAACAGAGAACATCGAGAAAGTTCAAAGAAGAGCATCACGTTTTGTATTATCGAGAAATAGGGGAGAGAGTGTCAGTGATATGATACAGGATTTGGGATGGACACCATTAAAAGAAAGTCGTTCCTCGTTGCGGCGGAATGTTCTCAAGAAATTTCAATCACCAAATATCTCATCCGAATGCGAAAATACGTTACTGATGCCAACCTACATAGGGAGAAATGCTCATCATAATAAAATAAGGGAAATCAGAGCTCTCAAGGAAAGATACAGGTGTTAATTTTTTTCCTTGCACTATTCGCGAATGAAATAATAGAGAATTATTGTAAAGGTTGTTCGACGAACCCTCTGCCAGGCACTTAAGTGTGATTTGCAGAGTATCTATGTAGATATAGATGTGAAAATAAAATATCCACTTGCCTCATGATTGAAATAGAGCTGATCACCAATGAGGCAATAACCTTGAGTGCCTCTGCTTTGGAGAGCAATACTGTAGGCTTTTGGCAGTGTGTAGAACAGACGTGTTAAACTCTGAGGCTAACGTGGTATAAAATCTTGTGGGCTACAACGCACTGCAATTTGCACAGAAATGTATGTTCATTTTGGTACGTTTAGAAGATAATGGGATAAGAAAGACGGATGCGGTCAGCAGGCTGCGAGTTTGACATCCATAGCATAAAGAAAATTTTCAAACAATAGGTCATTTATTCTTTTTGCATGTTAATAGTTTCCACTACGGTAGTATTTGAGGGATGTATGGGAATCATTGATATCCGAGAGCCCTTCTGGACAACAGCGAAGGCAGACCCAATGGTGATCACCACTAAAGTTGCTTGTAGACGGATAACTACGCAGTGCTGGTAACGCGTGATCGTCTCTCGAAACACTAGGAGACTGATGTCGCCAGCATAAACACTGTGGTACGAGTACAAGGGGTTTCATAAGAACTGGTTGACATCTTGAGAGAAACTGTGCTCGTCAGTGGATCGCTCTGTCCAACTCAGAGGGTCCACACTAACTGTGTTGCTGCTTCGCTATCACCGCATCCACATGATTCAGCATGGGCACTGTTCGCCAGTTCGGACATAATTTACTTCACTTACCCACACGCCAGTAATAGTACTTCCATTCAAAAATATTTTCACAACTGAATTCCTGGTGAATAATTTCCTCTGAACACCTCGCCTTCCAGAGCTCTCCTGGAACATCTCTTAAGGTAATATGGGCACCAACTGCTGCTTGGATGATTTCGCATTAAAGAGGCTGCCTCTTGTTCTCAGATCTGCTCTACTTTGCATACAGTCAAAGAAGGGCAGCACGAATGGTTGTAGGTTTGTATGAGGGTTGCGGCAATGCTTAAAAACCGGAACTGGCAAACGCTCGAAGATACGCGCCAATCATCCTGCGAAGGCCTACTTAAAAAATTTCGAGAACAGGTAATAAGTGAAGAATTGACGAATATACTTCAGCCTCCTCTGTGTCACTCCCGTAAGGATCATGCGCGATGGGTACTGAACCACAGTCTAAGGGTTGCTTCCATAACAACTCACTCCGCAGCGGACTATGAAGAAACTCAATTAAGAGATTATCTGCTGCTGAGCAGTAATAAGCCATAAAACGTTTGAAAATTTTATAAGTCTGTGTAGAGAAAATGTCAGTATCAATAAAATGTTTTATTATGAACTTTTTATCTTTTTTTAAAAAATCTTAACCTATTACAGACAAGTTTCACTGAATATGGATCGAATGCTGGTTTTACATCAACGGCACCGAGGGAGGTTGCGCACTGGTTAGCACAGGACTCTCATTCGGGAGGACGACGTTTCAAACCCACGTCCGGCCATCCATATGTAGATTTTCCGTGATTTCCCTAAATCGCAAATGGTGAGATGGTTCCTTTGAAAGGGCATGGCCAATTTCCTTCCGCATCCCTAACACAATCCGATCTTGTGCTTCCTCTCTAATGACCTCGATGTCGACGGGACGTTAATCCCAATGTTCCTTTATATCAACGGCCAGTGTTCGGTGCTAGCGACAACAGTCTGCCTGTGCGACGGAAATACACTGGGGCAGCAACAGCGACGAGAAAAGACTCCGCATCACGGCGAACATCCACCAACAACTACGTTCCGAAAATATTTCTGGGTGGAACTGTTGTTCCCACCTTCTCCATAAGTGAATTGTATATGACACACAGTTTTGGCAAGCGAACAAAATGTGGTAGGGAAAAACCAAGCTTGCCCTTATACTGTACTTCGAAGAGTCAAATCAAGGTCCATGGAGAGAGAAGACCTGGTCGATAAAAGCAAAGTGACCATATCTTCTAGCAAATTCTCGAGATGAGCTTTAGAACGATCCACTAATAGCCTATCAGGAAATGATAATATGAGTTTATTGCCAGCTTCGTGGACGATTTTCTTTACAGGATGCATATGGTCACTGAAGCCGAAACCACATGCTGTAGTCTTTTGTGAGCAAAAATACGTTAATAATAACTTTAAACTGTTTGTTCTCCCCTACTTACTGATGAAACACATTAAACAGCCAAAAAAAAAATTAAGTGAATTACGATTCAGGTTAAATACACCAACTGCAGGTATGTTCCACCCTAACGACTAATCCACAGCCTTACTAAAATATTACAGAAGCCACTTCAGCTACTTCTTGTCTCTTTTGTTCCCTTGAATACATTTCCACACATCTACTGTCTTTTCCGGGTCTGTAATCTTGGGAAGAAAATGGTGCAGGTTTTCTTCTCTGGTTTCAGAGGGCGCGTGTTCATCTTAAGTCCCAAGATGTAGTTGCCTGAATCACATTCAGATTTACAAGTGCTCTTTACTTCTGTGAGCATTACAGCACAGTTGTAATGCAACTGGCCTTTTCGTAACAAGGTGCGGACCTCAAATTTCTACTCAGGCCAAGTTCTTATCTTGTTAGGTTTACTTCTGAGTATTAAAGGTATTCCTCCGAACACTAAATACGAATATGATGTCTTCGCAAGCCTCATCCGCATTATCTACGAGGGCTGTTCGGACAGTAAGTTCAGATAGGCCGCGAAATGCAAACGACAGTGAAAATCTGATAAAGCTTTGCACAGTTGTGTTGGGCAGTGTCTCCAGTATGCCTGTCGACCGCGTCACGTCGCTCTTTTCAGTTCTGAGCACACAGTGAGCACGTAAAGATTCCCAGAACAATAGTGTCTCCTTCCAAGTATGGGTGCCTGCTGCAAGGTTTCGCCTGCTTTCGCGCAACCTTACATATCGTACTTGTCATGCATGTCTTTCTTCATGATAATTCTCGGCCTCAAACAGCAGAGGCAATGAGGACGCCCTTGCAGCGTTTTCGATAGGAAGTGTTTGAACACCCACCATACAACCCGGACTTGGCTCTCTCTGACGTTTCTCTCTGCTCACGTGAACCGCTGGCTGTGTAGACAACTTTTTGGCAAAGATAGTGAATTGCACACCAGTGTAGAGAAGTGGCGGAAAGCACAGGCAACTGCATTCTATGACGAGGATATAGAGTTGGTATAACATTACGACTATGTACATAACTAGCTGCAAGACGTAGCCAACTGTTGTAAATAAAACTGTTTTGATTTTCACTCTGGTTTCAATTTCCAACCAGTCGTACCCTAATTTCCAAATTGCCCTCGTGTAACTTCGTCCCTTCACACTACGTTCCGGTGATTGTAATCGCTGTAGCTGCAGCAAGTTTCACTTTAGACGAAAATACAACACGAAACATTTTACAAACTTAACTCTTGTAACGAGTGCAGCAAAGTTGAGAGTGGACTTTAGAATGCCAGAAATGCCGAAGTGAGCAATCATACAGCTAACAGCAACATTATCACAAACAATAAAAGAACTATGGTATTAAAACTGTCTGTGCCATTTGTGGAATTTATTTGTACGTTCAAAAAACAATGTAAAACCAGGACGAGATATCCTGAACACGCAGGCTTAGCACTAAGTCAGTTTACAGTAAGAATCATCAACGACGAAACAATTCATAATTTATCTTTTAGGCCTCTTTCTTCAATGTTGCTTCCACATTCCTTGGTGGTATTCCTTTTCAAGTACCGACTAGTCTATATATTTATTCTTCACATTGACCATCTAGTCGTCGGATCCCATTCGTACATAATGAGTAAGAGTTAGTGATATTAAGGTTTGTCAGATAAAAGTGATCAGGTATTTGTAGAAAATTCAATATTTGCGATATGTTTGCAGGAGGTAGTGTCCCACAGCTCTTTTACATTTCAAAAATGTCACATTACCGCCTTGAGCTGCTGGGAAAATAATTATAGAAACAGTTTCGGGCGAGTGACCAACATCATGTTGTTTAAAGTATTCACAGCTTCACGTTAGGCGAAATTTATCATCATTATCGTCAACTAATAAAATCAAGAATTAGACACTGTTGTTATACCGTAACATACACTGAAGAGCCAAAGAAACTGGTACACCTGCACAATATCGCGTACGGCCCCCGCGAGCACGCAGAAGTGCCGCAACACGATATGGTATGGACTCGACTAACGTCTGAAATAGTTCTCAAGGGAATTGACGCTATGAATCCTGCACCGCTGTTCATAAATCCATAAGAGTACGACGGGGTGGAGATCTCTTCTGAACAGCACGTTACAATGAATCCCAGATATATTCAATAATGTTCATGTCTGGGAAGTTTGGTGGCCATAGGAATTGTTTAAACTCAGAAGAGTGTTCCTGGAGCCACTATGTAGCAGTTCTGGACGTGTGGAGTGTCCATTATCCTGCTGGAATTGCTCAAGTCCGTCGGAATGCACAATGGACGAATAGATGCAGGTGATCAGACAGAATGATTACTTACGTTTCATGGGTCCCATATGACACCTACTGCACACGCCCGAACACATACAGAGCCCGAACAGTCCCCTGCTGACATGCACAGTCCATGGATTCATGAGGTTGTCTCCATGCCCGTACACGTCAATCTGCTCGATACAATTTGAGAAGAGATTCATCCCACCAGGCAATATGTTTCCAGTCATCAACAGTCCAACATCGCTGTCGACGGGACCAGGAGAGGCGTGCAGTCATCAAGGGTACGCGAGTGGGCCTTCGGGTCAGACGGCCCACATCGATGATGTTACGTTGAATGGTTCGCACGCTGACATTTGTTGATGGCCAAGCAGTGAAATCTGCAGCAGTTCGCGGAAAGGTTGCACTTCTGTCACGTCGAACGATTCTCTTCAGTGGTCGTTGGTACCGTTCTTGCAGGATCGTTTTCCGGCCGCAACGATGTTGGAAATTTGATGTTATATCGGATTCCTGATATCTACAATACACTCGTGAAATGGTCGTACGGTAAAATCCCGACTGCATCGCTACCTCGGAGATGCTGTGTCCCATTGTTCGTGCGCCGACTATAACACCACCTTCAAACTCACTTGAATCTTGATAACCTGCCATTGTAGCGGTAGTAACCGATCAAACAACTGCGCCAGACAGTTTTCTTCAGAACGAGATTTTGACTCTGCAGCGGAATGTGCGCTGCTATGAAACTTCCTCGCAGACTAAAACTGTGTGCCGAGACTCGAACTCGGCACCTTTGCCTTTTGCAGGCAAGTGCTCTACCAACTCAGCTACCCAAGCACGACTCACACCCCGTCCTCGCACGAGAGCTTCTATGAAATTTGGAAGGTAGGAGGCGAGGTACTGCAGAAGTAAAGCTGTCAGGACGGGACTTGAGTCGTGCTTGGGTTGCTCAGCTGGTGGAGCTGAGTCTCGGTCTGGCACACAGCTTTAATCTCCCACGAAGTTTCACTTGTTGTCTTATATAAGCGTATCCGACTGCAGCACCTTATTCTGCCTGCTTACATATCTCTGTATTTGAATACGTATGCCTACACCAGTGTCTTTGGCGCTTCAGTGTGAATTACGTCGTCAGTCTATAAAAACGGTGGTAGTTAGTGTACTCATTCATGAATGAGTACATTACCTAGCATCATTTTTATAGACTGACGATATAATTTATATTAAGATATGTTGGCAGTGTCTAATTCCTGACAATGTCTAATTCATGGCGTTATAATTTGACCACAATAATTTTAATCAAAACATCCAAGGGTGTACTGCCGGTCTATAGTGTCCAACGGGTACAATATTTCGGCGAACAAACATGTCGCCATCATCAGGTGAACTGACGGACTGAGCTCCTGTGAACGTGTGAGCTCCTGTGAACGTGCCGGCACGGAGATCCGTACGCTATGGCTCCTCAGGGGGAACTGGGTTCGGTCGCAGCGGCGGCCGATTTAAATACCCTCCGCCCGCGGCGCGCTCCCTCCGCCGTCCGAGCCTAACATGAAGCTGTGAATCGTATTATGAATCTGGTGATGGTCAATCACCCGAAACTGACTGTGTAATTAAATAATTTTACCAGCAGCTCAAGGCAGTAATTTTATATTTTTTAAATTTATCAATTATACTCGAAATGAGTTTAGTACACTGCCATCTGTTAACTCTTCAATGAAATTACATTCCAGGATTCAGTAAAGTCTCGCGGGGATACATGAACTCTCATGTGCGTTGGACAACATCTGATACTAGAATGTGGCATTGTGCGACATCAACTGGACTGCCAATATTTCAGGTACTTCGTCCCTGTCACACATTTCAATAGGTCGTTATACCTTATCCGATCAGAAAACTATCGCGACGATATTTGAAGTACGTTGTCTGCTTCAACACATCCAGCACCGAATTGTTACAGTTGAAAATACAGGAATATGCGATCACATTGTAATAGGATTTGAGGCTGACACGAAGACTCTTAACTAGATCCAAACATAGAAAAATTTAATGTTGCACCACTCATTAAATATAAAAACGTAGTATGAATTAGCATAGATTTAATGTATTACAGCCATCTTCCATTTGTAAAATGAGAGTCCACGCTATTTCACAAGTGAGTAAAGCATGCAGAAGGATTATGTTGGCTAAATCAACTCGTCTATGAAATAGATCACTCACAAAATGTTGCATAGCCTACATTTGAATACTGTAACAGTTCGCCAAATGCTCATCAAGAGTCACTAACAGGCTTTCGAATATGCTAAAATGATGACACACATAATCAATAGTTTCTTTGTTTCGCACGAGAATTTAACCAAAATGGCGAAAAAGCGTGGATCACTACAGTCATAGGAAGAAACTAAAAAGATTCCGGATCAGTGATGCTGACCGCCGTAAATTGGGACGCTGACATTTCCGAAAGCGACCTCATTAGTGAGCATTCTCAGAAGCCTATCACAGCAGAATTTACTATGGTGATAAGCATAATAAAATATACTCGGTCGAGACTTACGCTACTGCTATGGAAACGACGAACAACTGCTAAACGTAACCTTCATTGAATCGTAAAGAAAAAAAATGTTCAAAAGTGTGTGAAATCTTATGGGACTTAACTGCTAAGGTCATCAGTCCCTAAGCTTGCACACTACTTAACCTAAGTTATCCTAAGGACAAACACACACACACACACACACACACACACACACACACACACACACACACACACACACACACACACGCGCGCGCGCGCGCGCCCGAGGGAGGACTCGAATCTCCGCCGGGACCAGCTTGCACAGTCCATGACTGCAGCGCCAGAGGCCGCTCGGCTAATCCCGCGCGGCCATAAAGAAAGACAGAGAATTGCATTTTTGTTAGTAAAAACCTGTTTATCCTACAATGGTGCAAAAGGTGAAATGAGGCTTATTGTGTTGGCCGTCTGAGAAAAGCTGACCTACAACAAATACGGTTGCAACGGGTCTGCTGCTCTCATATACGTTCGGCGATATTATCTCATGATCGCTACCCTACAGTAATTTGTTTCAGCAGTTTATTTCATTTTTAATAACTTTAATATGAAATATGACCTATAATTCCAATACGTAAAATGAGATTAAGATGTTTTCTCTTGAGTTATGTGAAATACAAAGCATTCCACGTACGATGCAAACGCTGAGACAGGCGATTCGTGGGAACCACAGGCTGCTATCACTGGAAATGCTCTGGTCCATTCCTCGGACCTCGTAGGTGCCAAGCTAGGAGCGACTTCGGAAACAAGTGGGAGAAAATAGCTGCGCCATTTAGCAGTTCTGACTCGTGTCTCAGTAGCATCCGCACACAGAGCTGTGCGTATCTGGCGACCAGTGGTTGCTTTCCTAGTGTTGGGTTTTAAGCACATGACTTTGTCGTACATGAAACAGTATGAATATCACTATACAGGGTGTTTCAAAAAGGCCTTTACAACTATAAAAATTCGTATAAATTTATTGTACGAAGATATAGAGCTGAGTTTAGTATTATTTTGTAGGGAAACACCAAGTTCTTTTTACCTTAAAGATGTTGTATGTGGCTCCAGTTGGTTATCCTGCACACATCACATCGGATTCTCCTCATACTCGCTGTAGCACTGCAGATGTAACTTGCTCAGTGGCGGCGTAAATTCTTGCTCTAAGTTCAGACAGAGAAGCCGGCACAGGATATTCTTGATGAATTCCCATTAAAAAATCGAATGGTGTAAGGGAACTCGGGGGCCATGCGATCTACGCATCGCGGCCAATCCATTGACCTTTAAAGCGGTCACTGAGAAAATCACAGACGTCAGCCAGGTAGTGGGGTAGTGCACCATCTTGCATGAAGTAAACATTTCGTTCTTGGTCATCCTCATCGATCTGTGGTATCAAAAACAGTTGTAACATATCCAGGTACACTGTCCCATTGATCGTTCTCTCACGGAAAAGAAAGTGGCCATACACCTTGTTCTTGTTCAATGCACAAAAAAGGTTCAGTTTAGGGCTATCACGAACATGTTGAAGTGTTTGATGTGGATTTTCACAGCTCCAAATCATACACTTATTTATGTTAACCTTGCCACTTAAGTGAAAAGTCGACTCGTCAGAAAAGATGATTTTGTACAAGAAATGTTCATCCTCATGTAATCGAGTAAATGTATCCGCACATAAGTTCTTGCGAGCAATTTTATTGCTTGTACGATTGTAATCTGTACGGTTTCAAATGCAAACGGTTTCTCAACACACGCCAAACGGTTGTATGTGGGATTTGCAGATCGCGAGAAGCACGCCTGGCCGATTTCGTAGGGCTGTTGACAAAATGTTGTCTCACTCGCTCAAAGTCGTCATCAGATGTGCTTGGATGACCTGATGATTTCCCATGTCTTAACAAGGATCCTGTTTCTACAAAACATCTATGCTATTCATAAACTGTAGGCCTACTAGGAGGATCTTTAGCGTACTTGGTACGGAAATTACGCTGAACTGTTGTCGCCGACTTCGATTCGTCAAACCAAAACACACAGCCAGCACGCTCGGGTCCAGTGAAGGCAGCCATCTGCAACGCAACTGCCGCCAGCGTTCCTTACGGTGCGATTCGGCAATAGCGAACTACGCG